>NW_007726681.1:597728-627256 GCF_000696425.1 Galeopterus variegatus | reverse complement strand
CCCCCCCCCCCCCCCCCCCCCCCCCCCCCCCCCCCCCCCCCCCCCCCCCTCCCTCCCTCCCTCCTTCTCTTCCCTCCTTTCTCTCTTTCTCTCTCCTCCCTCCCCTCCCCTCCCCTTCCCTCTTTCTTAGCACCCAGTTATGAGTGAGAACATGTGGTATTTTGGTATTTCTCTTTCCTTGTCTGGCTTATTTCACTTAACATAATTTTCTCCAGATCCATCCATGTTGCTGCAAATGGCAGAATTTCATTCTTTTTTATGGCTAAGTAGTATTCCCTTGTGTAATATACCACATTTTCCTTATCCAGTTGTCCATTGATGGACACTTAAACGTTGGTTCTATATTTTGGCTATTGTAAATAGAGCTGCAATGAACATGGGAGTGCAGGTATCCTTTTAACATGATAATTTCTATTCCTTTGGATATATCCCCAGTAGAGGGATTGCTGGATCATATGGTAGTTCTATCTATAGTTGTCTGAGGAACCTCCATATTCTTTTCCATAATGGCTGTGCTAATTTACAGTCCCACCAACAGTGTAGAAGAGTTCCCCTTTCTCCACATCTTCGCCAGCATTTGTTATTCTTGGTCTTTTTAATATTGGCCAGTCTAACTGGGGTGAGATGATATCTCAGTGTGGTTTTGATTTGCATTTCTCTGATGACTAGTGATGCTGAGCATTTTTTCGTGTACCTGTTGGCCATTTATGTCTTCCTGTCGAACATCATAGTTTATAGCCTAGTTAACCTTAAACATACTCAGCACACTTACATTAGCCTACACTTCGGCAAAAATCATCTAGCACAAAGCCTATTTCATAATAAAGTGTTGAATATATCATGAGATTTACTGAATACAGTACGAAAAGTGAAAAACAATATTTGTATGGGTACTTGAAGTATGGTTTCAAAATTGGAAGTCGAACCATGGTAAATTGGGGACTATAAAATTTGCTTATGACAATTTTAATGATTGTCTAAAGTTTAACAGAATATTGTGATTTTTAAACTGTACTTGGTTGTAATGCCAAAATTATGAAGAAGGCCAATCTATTATTGCAGCCTGTACTTAAAAAAAAATAACTTCCTTGCTATAGCTTTTGGCATTAATTATCTGAGATAAGAAATCCCCAGGTCAAACATTTAGATACTGGTGGGATATGTGATTCTCCCATCTTCTTGTACCCTCATAAAATCTTAAGTTCTAGTACATATAAAAGTATTAAAATATTGATTTTATATTACAGAACATACTGGTGCTCAGAACTGAAGTTCCCAAATAGCACTAATAGTTTTGGAGTATTCCCTAATGAAATTCAAGTAGTTCAGCAGCAAGAAGATTATAAAACAGAATAAGTCTTTTGGTCTTTTCTATGATTATTGAAAAACTGAATTTCGATGTGGTAAAACTTTGTCTTTTGTGTGAAAGTACCTCTAAGTCTGCAGCCTGTTGGTAATAGCCAAATAACTGTTGGTTCACATTTGTGATTACCAGTAGCCAAGGGAGCCACGGGACTGCTGTGCACAGTACTGAATCCACTTAGGTCTGTTAAAACCAGTGGCTATGACTCATTCTCTGATCCTCGTCTGCATTCCAAATGACTGCTTTGGGTAGCTCAAAGCCGAATTTAAAGACAGAGGTTCCATAGTATAGGGCAAAGCAAAGGAGTGAGAGAATTGGAGATGTTAACCTGTAGCTAAGTACTTTATAAAATAAATGTGAAAGAGGGATTAAATTCATTTGTGTAGTTCCTAGCCTGGGAAAGTGAGTGCTTTACAAGTGGAGTAGTTGTCTGAACCAGTGAATTTCTCATTTCTGAAAATGTTCCAGCAGATGCTGAATAAACACCTGTTGGGGCTGATCCAGTATTGGGAGGAGGCGACTAGAAGACTCATAGGATTCGTAACAATACTTTAGGTCTATAAAGTAGAAAAAACAATGGAAGAAATTTGGGAAGAATATGGGGTGAAAGTTATTTAAGAGTAAGTGTGGGTATTCATGCCAGTTTTCAAATTTATTACTATGTCATATGTCACCTCGTAGGTACAAATAGTAAAATGAAGTAAAAGTGTAAAAAATAAGAATATGCAGTCAAATATTTTTCCATATGCTTTTTTCAGCATTATTTTCAGGTAAAATACACCAGAGCAGCCAGTACACGTCTAAAAAGAATACTGTACACTGATTTTCTATCCCTCTGCTGTAAGAGATGAGACAATGACTTCTGTGAATAAAAGCTTTAAGAATATCTGCACATATACATTTACATTGAATTCGATAACACTAGTGGTTTGTTTCAATACAAATTACAGTAGAGAACTCTTAAATTTCAGACATGGTCATGTATATGATATTTTGAAATTCTTCTTTATCGTGATACAGATCTCGATAGTGAATCTCTTGCTGATAGATGTGCAGTTAGTTTCTCCCGGAAGTCATGAAGATAATTATATTGCTGAAAAAAGTAAAGGTAGATTGAAGTACACTGTAGAAAACTAGTCACCAGAGTAGACATGATACTAGCAGGAATCAGGAATCACAAAAATATTTGCTAAGAACAATTCCACATCTTTCTGGGTAAGGAAGCATTTGCATTTGCATCATGTGGAAATTTTATCTTTCAATAAAGCTGTATCTGAGGATACTTTAAAAATTTCATGGAAAAAAAATTCATGGAAAGATTTGTATTATCTCTTAATTCAATGTTTGCACAGACTTTTTGAAGTACCCTCATACAGTGTGAAAAACTATTGCTTTAAAAATCTCTAAAAATCAGAAGGTAGCATGAAATACAGATAAATGTTTAATAAGTCTGTTAAATCCTTTCTTCCTTTACTGGCAGAACCAAATAAGATTAAAAGCAGTACATAAAAGCATTGTTTTTGATAATGTTTTTTTTTCCCTGGGGAGTATGTAGGGAGGAGAGGCTACTTTCTGTAGCAGTTAACAGAGGTATATTCAAGAAAATCTATTTATTTATTTATAGAAGCCCTGATTGTCTGCTTTTTGTAGTAACATAATCCATTTGGAACAATTTTCATAGACAATATTAAAAACAAAAAACAAAAAACAACCATATCACCAATCTTAACAGATAAGCAAAATAAAAGCTTTGAATAATTTATTTGGAGTTTTAATAGCTTTCAGAGGATATTCTTAACTCTGCCAGTCATCTCATTTCTTATCATTATTGAGAAGTTGAAACTGCACTGCTAACTTGCATCAGCAGAGAGATGGGTAAAGCCTGCTTGCCACAGAATGCTGAGATGATAAATTGACAGTCCCTACTAATGTGGGCTTTAGTTTCTCCAATATTAATGATGTAAAACATATGCATATTCATATATATATTTGACCATGTATTTTGTTTTCTTTCAAAAAGAGGAGAGACTTGAACTTGGATTTGAAGCATCATTTGATTTTAAAATAGTGAGAGTTCTCTGTTTTCAGAACCTGCACAGTGAAGTAGATCTTATATGGATTGTTTTGTGGATGATGTTATATAAGCTCTAAGAATCAGGTTGTTTGGTGAATTTATCAGTAATTACAATAATTCACTGGATTAGACCATAACTCTGGGAAGAAGGACTCTTCAAGCCCAGGGAGCTGCCTAAAGGCCAGGATTCTTTAGTGCCCACCCGGGTCTTTCATGAGCCAACGCTGAGACAGGGTGCTTGGAAAAGGAAGGCAAATTAGCTTTATGGTCTGCAAATGAAATCTGCAGAATCTTTTCAGTAACATAAGTAATATATAGTGGTATCCTTGGCATTGCTACTGCAGCGTTTTTGAGGTCTCAAGGGGAACATAAACGTGGAACTTGTCACTTTAGTTATCCACAGCAGATGATACTTAGCACTGCTTCACATTTTTTTGTATTATAGTTATTTATCTGTCTGTATTAAATGTTTCAGTGATATAATAGGATCTTCCTTAGATATTCTGGCCAAACATCTACCTATGAAATGGTCAAGTTTAAACAATCATCTCATTCATTGCTCCAAAGTGAGAGGATCCATTCCTGAAACTGAATGGAACAAAAATTGAGCAGTAGTAGATCCTGGAAGGGTAAAGCAGAAAGTTCAGATTTGTTTATTATTTTGTTTGAAATACTGTGTGCTTTTACAGATATCCTGGTTATACTCATATTTAAATGTAAATTTAAAAAACAGATGGTATTTGAATAATAGAGTGCTTCAGATTTTCAGTTTACTGCTCTTTTGGTTATATATCTGCACAGCTTTGGGAATGGTCTGCCCCTAACCACAACCAAACAGAACTGTCAATTTCCTTACCTTTATGGTCTGTATTGCCCCAGATCCTCTTAGGTCTCGCAGGCTGTCTATGGCTTGCTGTGGTGATACTGTGTCAGACAGGTATAGTAGGAGACAAGCGGCTACTAACAGAATATGATAGAAAAATTATATATTATTAAACAGTGATAGGGCATAACATTTTATATTTAATTAGACTTCTGTTGGTGCAGAATACTCAGTTTGGTGTAATTATTCTAAATGAATTAAAGGACTAGGACTTTTAAGTGTTTTTTTGACAATTAAATTATGATCTTAAATGATTGTGTGGTGGAATTAAAGTTTAACACTTCCTTCATTCTTTCTTTTTAAACCTCTTTACTGAGATATAATTCATGTACCATACAATTTATCTCTTTAAAGTGTACAATTCAGAGATTTTTAGTATGTTCAGATATGTGTAACCATCCCCACAGTCAATTTTAGAACATTTTCATCACCTCAAAAAGAAACCCTGCAACCTTTTGCTATCATCCCCTATTTCTCCATCAACCCCTGCCCTAAGGAAACATTGATCTACTGTCTGTAGATCTGCCTATTCTGGACATTTCATATAAATGGAATCCTACAATATGTGACTGACTTCTTTCACTTAATGTAATGTGTTCAAGGTTCATACATGCAGTAGCATGTATCTGTGCTACATTCATTCTTATGATGGAATAATATTCTATTGTATGGATATACCATATTGTGTTTATCGTGTCAGCTGATAGATATTTAGGCTGTTTTCATTTTGGGGACTGTTATGATTAATGCTGTTATAAACATTTGTGTACAAGTTTTTGTGTGAACATACATTTTCATTTCTTTTGGATATATACCTAAGAGTGGAACTGCTGGGTCATATAGCAACTCTGTGTTTAACTGTTTGAGGAACTACTGCCAGACTATTTTCCAAAGTAGCTATACCATTTTACATTCTCACCAGCAGTATATGAGGGTTCTAATTTCTCCACATCTTCATTAATACTTGTTATTTTCTATTTTTTTTTTTTTTTTTTGTAATAGCCATCCTAATGAGTGTCAAGTGGTATCTATTTTGGTTTTGGTTTGCATTTCCCTGATGGCTGATATGTTGAGAATCTTTTCATGTGCTTATTGGTCACTTGTATACTTTGGAGAAATATTTATTCAGATCCTTTGCCCATTTTTAAATTGGGTTGTTTGTTTTTTTATTATTGAGTTGTAAGAGTTCTTTATATATTCTGGATACCAGTCCCTTATCAAATATATAGTTTGAAAATATTTTTCCCATTCTATGAGTAGTCTTTTCATTTTGATAGTGTCCTTTGAAACACAAAAATTTTTAATTTTGATGCTGTTCAACACTAAAAGGAATAACTTACTTTAGTATGGCATTTCATGAATTGCTTATGTTTTTGCTAGCACATTTAAAAAATTTAAAAAATTAACATACAGCAATTAACTTTGGTTTTCGTACTTACGTTACCTGAGGATATTATTTAAAAGTTATTGTCAGTATCATAACATCTACATAGGGAGAACATAGAAAACATAAAAAATAAGAATGCAGGTGCTAAGACTTGTAAATGATGTTTTGCAGACTTCTCCAAAACAATGCTGAAAATACCTCCCACTCCCACCCATGCTTTCTAGAGAACATCAAGCTTAGGGCCTTAAACAATCCTTTGAGTCTTAGCAAACTTCTATTGTATTTTGTCTCATTTTAACATAAAGTGAATATATGGCCCAGAAAAAGGAGTTTGCCTACTTTGAGGTTTAAAATAATTAACAATGAAAATGTATTTCTTACCAAGACAAGATCTGCCAAGTCCACCATAGCAGCTGAAAGGGAAGTATAGTTTTAAAGTTTGTACATTTGCATTCCAAGTTATAACTGAAGATGTGTTCTTTCTGCCTTCTATTCATAACTCTAATACCTAGCACAGTGCCTTGCACACAGAGATTACTTCGAGGGTACTTCAAAAAGTTCACAGAAAAATAGAATTAAGAGATAATACGAATCTTTCCATGAACTTTTTGAGGTATCCTCATACATATTTTTGAATTAATCAAGAGCAAAGTGTGCTTATTTATTTGTTGGGAGGTATTCTGAACACCTCTAAGGGTCAAGGTAGGCAGGGTCTTTTTTAGTGACTTCTTTAAACCCCAAGATCTACACCTGAGAAATGGAATATATTACTAGATAGATAGAAATCAGCTTATATTTACAACTGCCATTGATTATTTTCCTCTGTCTAAAACACAATCTGAGTGGTTATGGGACAGTGCTTTCCATATAATAACCTCTCATGTATTTAAAAAGAGTACAGAGGTAGTGTACCACAGAAGTGTAGAGCCTGGGTTCTAGCTCCCTGCTGCCTAGGTTTGAATACTGGATCTGTCGCATACTAGAGGTGTGAAGTTAAGCAAGCTATTTAACCTCTCTGGACCTCAGCCTTTTCACCTATAAAATGGTGATAGCAACAGTACCTATATCAGAGTGAGGATTAAATGAGGTAGCATTTGCAAAGGGCTGAGAACAGAGCTTGGCACAGATCAAGTAAATAAATGTTAGCTATTACCTACCATTGTGAAGAAATGAGCAGTTCTGCATAATTGGATTAGAAAAGTGAAGATTAACCCTCAAAGCAGCAAAACCATTCATTTAAATCATTTTCAAAGATCCTAAAAAATATATTGCATGTTTACTAACTTTGAGGGTATACTGAAACTAATTTAGTGCTGATAACTTAACATCATAAACATCAATTACTGTAGTGTATTTTAGATATATATCTTGCTATAGGATGTGGGATAAAGGACCCAACAGATACCGACCTCTAGAGTTACTCGTGAACTTACTTTCTATAAAGTGTCCCAGATGTAGGGCCTGTTTCAGAGATTGGGATCTACCATATAAAGGTAGAGAGAGGTAGAACATTTTAGTGGCTCTCTGTAAGATTAATACTACTTAACACCTCTTGCAACTTTCATTTTTTTCTCCTCTGTTTGATGAATTCCTATTCATCTTTCAAAACCTAGCTCAAATTTCATTTCCTGAAAATGACTTTGCGACTCTACAGAAATCACTTGCCTGTGTGCTGCCTCTTCTGTGTACACACCTTGTGTAGGTCTTATCGCTCTTACAGGGTAGTGTTGTTAGCTGTGGGTTCCTTGAGGGTGGTGACTGTGCCTCATTTTTTAATTTCAGTGTTTGGTACAAAGTAGGTATTAGGGGTTGAATTATGTCCCCCCAAAAGATATGTTGAAGTCCTTATCCTTGGTACCAGTGAATGTGACCTTATTCAGAAACACAGTCTTTGCAGATGTTATTAAGACGAGGTCATTAGGATGGGTCCTAATCCAATATGACTAATGTCCTTACAAGAGGTGAACACTATATGAAGATACAGACACCCAGGGAGAATCATGTGATGACAGAGGAGAGACTGGAGTGCAGCTACAAGCCAAGGGATGCCAAGGATTGATGGCCACCACTAGAGGCTGGGAAGAGGCAAGGAAGAATTCCACCTAGAGTCTGAGGGGGAGAATGGCCCTGCTGACACTGATTTTGGACTCCTGGCCTCCAGAACTGGTAGAAAATAACTTTCTGTTGTTTTAAGCTACCCAGTGTGTGGTACTTTATTACACTAGCCTAAGGAAACTATAATACATTAGGCAAGCACTGTTCACTGATTTTATAAAGGGATGAAGATGCTCAGAACCAGTGAGACAGCACTGGACAGTAAAAAACATCTACCAGATACTGTTTCTAAGGGATAAGCTCTACAGCTGTCTGGCAGTGTGGGTACTCAAAGATGGCAGAGTGTATAGAAAATTGTCTTTATCCAAACAAACTAGTCACTGTAGGACACCTTTGAAAGCCGTCGGAAAATAAAAATTCATCATCAGATGCTTTATCTTGTGAGAACCCGAAGCATTCACCATAGGCAAGGTCACCCATCCATCTGTCCATCCCGTTTATTATGTTCAAACGTCAGAGTATTTGGCTTGCCAGAACCTGCTACAGTAGAATTTGTTAAGCTTCACTAAACTGAACTAGTTTGATCTCTGGAAACTTTTCAGTAGAGGCTTCTTTCAAAAATTTACTTGAAAAAAACATTGCAGAGTTGGTGTGAAAATGGGTCCTAACATTGGTAAGTATTTCTCACTAGCTACATTTATCTAATACTATTTTACCTATACTTATCAGAGAACTTAGCATAGACATTCTATCTGTTCGGAAATTTTGCTTTTACAATTAGTACTAGATGAGAGATTATGCTTTTCTTTAGAGAAAGTCTGGAAACTGTAGGATATAGGAAGCCTTCTAGTTCATTATCACACATTCTGCAAGCTATAGTTTTCTGTATATCACAGTTTAGTTTGGCCACAAACAGGAGTGTGTCCCCAAAGACCCTTGTGCTAGCTTGTTTGCCTTCACAACTGGCATTATTGGCATGAGGCCCCTGGGATATAGGTTTAAGGAGAGAAGTTGGCTGGGCTTGCCTTTTACCATCTGCCCTGAACAGAGATATTTAGTATAGTTTGTATAGCACAGCTATTTAGTATAGTTCATATACCTCTAGCTCAGAGCAATGCCCTTGGGGACTTTACGGCTTTTGAGGTATCGAACTATTTAATCCCTTACCTTGTTCCAGAAAGGATTACTATTAGGATACAAAATGTTCAATAAGCACAGTAAAAGACTCATTTTCTCGCTGTGGCTGGCTCTCCTTTGCTCGGCTGTCTCACCTCTGGCAGAGCACGTAGTGTTTATGACCAATAGCACCACTTCCAATCTTTGCCATGCTATGATCTACTGCCCAGTGCCACTTTCTTTTTCCTGTCTCCAAGTTACTTTTTTCTTCACTCCTCATTTTTTCCCCTTTCCTTAGTCCATTTTATTTTGTTTTAAACCTTTGTATCAGCAGCTTGTGTCTTTATAGCCATTGAAAAACAAATCCCTTTTTCATTCTGGCAGAAAATTCATGTCATCAAATGTAATTTTCAAGTGATATTTTTAAGACTGCTCATTGCCCAAGGGATGACTTTTTTACTGCTAATTTTGAAAAAAATGACTTTCTTGCTATTGAAAGCAACTAAGCAACTGATAGTCTGACCAATAAGTGAGGTGTTATGATATAAGAATCATGCCCCATCTTTTTTTTGATGGTGGTGGTGGTGGGTGGGGGTCCCAAAATTGCAACTAAAGGTCTAAGACAAAAGGAAAGAAAAAAAGCCTGTGACACTATTCTAAAAATTTCAAAATCTACTCATTTATTGTCCTTACTCTTGAAAAGTAATGACAGCAAATATCTGAGTGCTTTCTCGGTATAAGATGTTGTACTAGTACTTTTCATGCATTATCTTCTTTTAATCCTTGCAACGAACTATGAGGTAGGTGATAACTGAGTAGGGTTGCTGTAATTCGAGAAATCATTTTGACCGGGACATTTCTCATGTAGTGTATGGAAAAGGAGAACATACTGTATTAAGGTTTTCCGGTTATTTTGCAGGCAGATGGCAAGCTCCTCCATTATTTCACAGCAGCTGGCTATGTCAGGAGTCCCTCCATCTGGGATTGGATGATGATGAGTGGTAATTTCATACTGCTGGTACAGGTCCAGAAGGTTTGGGACTCTGTATTTTGACAGTTCTCCTCTGGTGCAGAAAACAAATATGTCTTGTATACCACAGCTCTTTAGTTCTTCTGCAGTAGGCCAAGAAACACATAGACACACACATACAAAATATTACAAATTTAAATATGGGCAAGAGGGAGAATATGGAGTTAAGTTATTTAAGCTGAACTGATAACAAATTATAATCTATAAATTCGAAGTGCATTTTAACCAAAAGTTGATTAGGGTTAAACCTGATTTTATAAGTCAAAATACTTTTTACTGAATTTCATGAGTCAATTATATTGCTGTTCCTGCAAAAATTTTTGTCCAACAAATATTGCTTTAAAATAAATTTAAATAAAATTAATTTAATATTAAATTTAATATAAAAAAAACTCTTGAGAAGGAATGATAGCATATTTTTTTCTTTTTCTCACAAATTCAGCCACGTTTGCTACTTTATCACTTTGCTATTTGTTTTACCCTAAGCATTTTGTGTAAAAAAAAGCTCCAGCATGGCCATGGTGCCAGAGGTCTTGTATTCTCCCTTCTATCTGCACTGTACTACACCATCATGTATTTAATTTTATGGACTATGTCTCTAGAAAATAAAGTATTAACTGTATTAAACTTATGTGATTTAGCTATTTTCATTATAATATATAAACCAAGACATATTACCATAGGCATTCTATGCACTGGAACTTTCTTGTGTCAATATTCATTCTAGAGCATTTGGTTCAAAATAAATAGTTCTGGCTGTTCTAGGCAACACCCCCATGCCACTCCTCACCCTCTATCTGTCCCCTAAACCCAAGAATATTTAACTGCTTCAGTACAAAGTGTCTTTTTGCGTGAACCTCTAGATCTGTGCTTGAATGGTGGTTAGTCCAAACTGAGATGTACTGTAAGCATAAAACATACAACTGATTTCAAAAACTAAGCATATTATCTCATTAATAATTTGTTTTATACTTAAAACATCGAAATGATAATATTTAGGATATATTAGGTTAAATAAAATATATTATTAACATTAATTTGACCTGTTTTCACTTTTTAATATGGCAACTAGAAAATGTAAAGTTATATATATGGCTTCCATTAGTGGCTCCTATTGTATTTCTATTGGGCAGTGCTGCTCCAGATAAAACTTATATTTTTGTACTAGTAAAAGGATTTAACTTGTAGTTAACATACCTAACCATTTTTAAGAGAGTAGTAATTTTCTATTTGCCTCTTGTACACATCGGATAATCTCTCTTATACAGAGGTTTTCAATCTTTCCTAGAAAAAAGGAAGGTACCTCTGAGAAGTTACCACAGGAACTGCTGCAGGGCGATTCTAGGTCTCTCCCATCAAACATTTTAATCTGTTTTATATATTGGATTCCATTGCAAAAACAAAAACTTTTATAAAAAAACTTTTATAAAAAAATTGGAACCCCCTTTTATAGAAGATACTAAATGTGCAAAATTGGTCCTGAACAAATGATTTTTTTTTTCTTTAAAAGATGATTGGTAAGGGGATCTTAACCCTTGGCTTGGTGTTGTCCGCACCACGCTCAGCCAGTAAGCGAACCGGCCATCCCTATATAGGATCCGAACCCATGGCCTTGGTATTATCAGCACCGCACTCTCTCGAGTGAGCCACAGGCTGGCCCATTGAACCAACTATTTTAATTATATTTTGCTTATGACTTACCTGTTCTCAAAATGGAAATTTCCCACCCCGGTGGTGTGTCTAAAGTAAGAAAACTTTATAAATACTGTATGGGTCAACTAGTCTATTAGCCTCTTTAACTCTTTTTTGGTAGGTAAGGAATAAGTTAAAGAAAGTACATTAGCAAGCTGATAGTCTAGAATAACAAGGAAAAGATTTTAAGATTTAAAAATTTTATACTGGTCAGAATCAAAATATATATTTTTTTATTTTGTGTATTATAAGGATATTGGTAGGACTCGTAGGCTTGAGATATTCCAGGCCAACCAGAATAAAATCTTTTGAAAATCCAGATGTTAGTATCACGTAATATGTAAATTTTAACTTGGGGGTAGATTATCAGGATTATTAGACTTGAAGACATAGAGGTATGGACATCCTTGAGCATGTGAAGACCAGTTCCCACTCTGTCTTTCCCACCCAGATGCTGGCTTTCTAAATTTTCTCTCCGGGATGGACAATTTCACTGCTACGTCTGGGTTCCCAGCTTGGGCTTAATTTCTACTGCCACAGTCAAGTACGTAAGGCACAGTATGTTCAAAGATCTGGGGAGTGCATTATGTCAGTTTTCTATTTACATACGTTTCTCCCTCTAACTTATACATTCTAACCTCAAATGCAGTTTATATGTGTAATTTAACTACAACAATCAGTGAAAAGCAATGCCACATTTAGGTAAGTAATGAGTTCTCTGTGCCCTTCACAAATATCTCTTCATATATTAGAATAAGTGTATAGTTTAAAACTTCACAAAATACTGAACATTTGGTATGGTGAGAAGAGACTACAGTTTGTTCCCTTTGACAAAGAGATTTCCAGTGTTATTCTTTTTTAAAAAAACCTGTTGATATGGTTGTCTCATATTACACCTACCTGTATCTTTTTGGATATTTCTTCTAACATCTTTAAATTTACAACCTGTAAGTAGTAATCAGGCAAGTAAAAAAGTCAGTTTTTGGTCATATAAAACAAGTGTATTTAAACACATATATAGCTACTTTAGAAAGTCATTCCATATGATCATTTATAGGTTTCAATTCCATTTTGAATGTGAATTTCAATCTTATATTTTTAGGATATAATTACAGGGATTCATAGATCCTAGCTCAAGGGTTCTTTATTCTGTGTCCTTTCTGTTACACGTACCTGGCTGTAGTCCTTAGCCTTACCAGTACCTCAAGGTTTAACTTTTATTAATATAGGTAAATCAGAAATATAGAGCTGTGAATGCAGATCTGGAAGGGTTGAAGAGTGGGTCTATGTTCCTTTATCTATAGACCACCATGAGGACTTCCAGAAATGAGTTCCCCAGTGCTGATGATCTATGAAATTCTCTTATTGCCCAGTATAGAGAATGACATATTAACTGACAAAAAAGTTGTTCTAAAAATATTAATAGGAAGCTAACTGTAGTGTTACTTACCTGGAAGAGCACATAAACCGAGAAACTGAGAGCAACTTACTCGTGACAGAGGTAACCTGAGAAGAAAAAAAGTATCAAGTTTAGTTCAGTTTTTAAATACATTATAAGTGGAAATTCAATTGAACCAACATGGGTGCTTGCCACTGAATATGGGTGTTTTAAATTAAAGTTTTACAATAGTTATAAAACAAAAATTCATAGTTCAATATCAATGTGTTGGTCACAAAAAGGCCTAGAAAGACTAAAAGTTTTTGTTACAATTTAAGTCTTAAGTCTTAAAAATGGCAAGATAAATTAAATTTACCTTAAAGATAATAATTGCCTAGATTGCCAACATGTAGTATACAGTGTATATAAGTTATCCTGTGGTATGTTACCTGAGATATTTTGTACTAGTAATCTTAGGTAAATAAGCTGGAAAATGACCACCTGACAATTTCATCCCCAGCATTCATTCTATATTACTATTTTAAGATTTTTTGGTAGGAATTCCTTAACAGATATAATTCCATTTGATGAAAACCACAAGCTACCCATTCTTTGTTGTAATATATTTTGGTTAAAATAAAATAATTTCAAGAAATCATATTCTCAGTTTGCAGTACTCAGGAACAGAGGCTCACCTTGTCTGCAAGTCAGAAGATGAATTTAGAGGAAAAGAGGAGGCATCATATAAATACTACTGATTTTGAAAATAAGATGAGCTTTTGAGTTTAAAAGGGAGTTTCAAGGGGAAGTGATAGGTAATGCTATTTGATGGCAGGACGAAAGAACTCTAAGGACAACAAGATTTAGTATTCTTTTTCTCTTCCTACAGTAGGGAATGATGCTTTCATAAGGAGAGAGATTATTACATTTACGGTGATGACAGAAAGCATTTGATTGCTGGTCATAGAGAATCTGTTATAAGCATATGTTACTTGCTGAGATTTGTAAGCTGATTTTATGTAGAAACTTTTTTTTGTTATTATACTTATGTGGATTTTATCATAAACAGTCTGCTGATAGATGCATTACTGTGACAAGTAGTTCTAAGTATTATCTAGGACTTGACTTAAGGATAAATAATTAAATATCTCATCCTATATTTGATGTAATATTCTTTTGTCATAAAAGAATAAGTATATTTTGGTACTAAATGGGAGACCACTTCAATCCTACCTCTACTTCCTACTTGCATGCTTCTAGTAAGGTTTTCTGAATGTATAAAAAAGGACTTATAAAAAAAAGGCCTTATTCTATATCAAAGATAGTAAATAAATCATGGAGTTAGAAGATCTCTTAAAGATTAGAATTATACAATCAGCAGAAGACAATTCCCTTATATTTTCAGTATGTGGACTACATTCTACAAAGATTATTATGTAACATCAAATATTTTAGTTTATCATTGATTGGAAATGCTAACATACCATGATATCTGAATTGGAGTCTGTTCATTTTCAATAGGCTCTTCATCTGATGAGTCAAACTCACTTGCTTGTATGGAACTAGGCTTCAAAAGAAATGTTACATTAAATAACTGCAAAGAATATTTACATATTGTTTTAGAATAGCTGATCCTTGCTTAAGCAAGACACACTGAATTCATATTTGCAATATATTGTCATCAATCCAGAGTATCAGCAAGATCAGCAATATCAATACTAAATTATTTATATTTTCCATCCAATTAATAATTACAGCACTATGTAGTGGAAAGAGAATTGTTGGGAACCAAGAAACGTGGCTTCTGGTCTTGGCTTTGCCACTCACTGTATAATCCTGGACAAGCCACTTCAGTTTATTCTGGATCTCAGTTTTCTTCAACTATAAAGTGAGGAAATTTATTTGTTCATTCACAGACATTTCTTAGACACCTTCACTTGCCGAGGTCTGGAGATGCAAAGACACATTAGATAGTCTGCCTTAAGTATAGTTGGAGAGATGGATGTGTTCAAAGATTACAGAAGAAAGGTTTAAGTGCTAAAATGGAAGAAGAAACTAAGCACTGCAGGGGAGAGAAAGGAGTGATCACTTAGGGAGCTGCAGAAGTCTTCATGGAGGAGATGCATTAGCTGGGTTTTCTGAAGGAAGAGCATGAGGTTTTTAGGCAGATAGGGAAGAAGGTAAGCCTATTAAGGCAAAAGGAGAAAGGGCTTGTGTATTAAGGAAATGTGATATCAAAGTAAAGATGGAGCAGAAGAGATGAGGCTAGAGAAGTAGTTTTATCCACTGCATTTCTAAAAAATAATCCCCACACAACGTAGTAGTTTGGTGGGGCAAGTATTAATGATCTAACCTGACCCCAACTTTATGAATCACTGGACTAAAGAGATTGAGATGGACTTGTATGCCCATTTAAGGAGTTGGATCTCAATCCTATAGGCAGCATTCCTCCATTGAAAACTATTATACTCCTTGTTTTAATTTTAAAGGACCAAAAAGAAAAAACAAAACAAAACAAAAAACCCAGCAGCTATGGATAATCCAGGGCTCCTGTGTGATAGAGAATGGACCAGAAAGCACCTTCAGCAGGCAGGCAGGTAGATCCCAAGAGAGAAGGGAATAAAAGGTTGAGCTAACTGTGTTCAGTTCCTCCCACTGTCAGGATCAGATAACTCACTCTTCCCCTTCTGGGGACAAGTGGAGAAAGAGGCCAGGAGTGAAGGACAGCTGATGTCCCTCCACATGGGAGCAAAGGGATTAGCAAGTGTGACCACCTAATGCTCTTGCTAGCTCTGAAGCTATAGTCTATAATGATCTTGTTACTAGATCACATGACAGAGCCAATTTAGGCTATGGATTTGAGTTGCCTAACTGAATGAACACAAAAGTTGCCCTTCAATGGGATGTCAACCCTGGTGGTCGGTAATGTGAGTTAGACGGAGCTTCAGCCTCTTGCCTGGGTCTGTTTATTTTCTTTAAGCAGTTTTGATGATTCAAGATTTTAAATCTGTGTGGCCCATTTACACAGCCTCTCCCAGCCAGGCTTATAAATCCTAACAGAACTGGACGTTTCTGCTTCCCAGGCCCAGTGATTCTGAACCTCGGGGAAAGGGACGCAGAGCCTAGTGGCCCTGGGGGATAGTGACAGTGCTGATGTTGCCCACAAACCGGGACGTGGCATTCTTATTCATGGTTTTCCCCAGAGGGCGCGGGGCAGCCCCCGACACCTTTTGGGGTGGGGTATCACGCCGACTGAAAGGCTGAGACACTTAAGCTCTCTATGCCTCAGTGTCCTTTGCAAAACGGGGCTCGGCAATCTTTGGCAGGGCTGTGGGGAGGTTTATGAGACCCCGCAGGCGACAGGTGACAGCCCACAGCAGCCGCACAGCGGATCTCCAATGTCCGTCTTCCCCTCGTCCGCCACCGGCCCTGCTCTGCGAGGTCTCGCTCCTTCCCAGCGGTCGCTCTCGCCCGTGAGGGGAAGCGCCACCTCCGCGACCCACAGGACGGTTACTGTGGGAGTCGCGCCTCGACCAGGCCCTGGCTGCCCCCGGGCCCAAGAACTGGCTTCCAGGACCTCTACCGGTCCTGCAGCTTCGCTCCTCTAAGCCTCGGCCCCCCCCCGACTCACCGGCTTCATCGCTGGCCGCCCGGCGTCGTGACCTGTGGCGGCTCCCTTGGCAGCTCCGGCGACCCGGCCGCTGCCTCGCACCGAGCCCGTCCCTCCTCTCAGCTCATTGGTACATCCTTCTGGGAGGTGGGGTGCAGCGTCTCGTAAGAACCAATCAGATCCTCTCCATGTTTCTTACTCCGCCTCCGGGTGTCCGGGCTCGGCCTCTAACCGCTCATTGGTTCCTAGGAGACCTTTGAAAGACGCGCGGGAGGAAGGCCCTGTGGAGCCTGATTGGCTGGGAGGGCGCCCTCCTCCCGCGCGTTGGGAGCGTGGACGGGGCGGGGCGGAAGCGTGAACCCGCAGCCCCAGTGCTCTGGGGACGCTGGAAAGATGGCGGAAAGTCGGGGAGGTACCAGGGTAGGGGGGTTTTGTTTGCTTTCTTAAAGTTTTTATCTTTTAAAGGCATGTGGGGAGCATTGTACTGGAGTCTCACGTGAAAAACACATCACACAGACTTTGTAATTACAGTCGTATTTAGTACAAATACTGTGGAAAAGACTAAAAATCCAGATTATAAACATATTTTATATGCTTAACATTTTATATTCTTTATCATTCCAGGATCTAGACAAATTAGGTTGTAGATCAACTTTCCTGTTCACCAAATGTGAGTGAAATAATAATGTATGAAATAGAAATAAAAAGATGCCAGATGGGTCTACAGTGCCAGTGTTTCAACAAAATCAGCAATAATCTTTTACAAATGTGTTTGATTATTCTCTCCCCCATTCTCCAATACCCATTAAGCTGGCCATGGAAAAGGAAGTCACCTAGAGCAATATTACCTGAAGATCTGAGAAAAATATGCAGAAGTTTCAGCTCCCCGATTCGTATTGTGGAAGTCAGTAGGTATAGAGCTATTAGAAGGAATTCCTTAGTAAAGAAGACAGCAGTTTGATTTAGAGACACTATTAGTCAGGGTTCTCCAGAGAAACAGAATGAGTAGGATGGGTATATATACATATAGAAAGAAATTTATTTTAAGGAATTGGCTCCTGTGATTATGGAGTCTTACCAAGTTCAAAATCTGATGAGGGAGGCTGGTTGGCTGGAGACTCAGGAGAAAGTTGTAGTTCAAGTCCAAAGGCAGTTTATTGTAGAACCAGGAAGAGCCAATGTTGCAGGTGAAGTCCGAAGGCTGGTCGAATTCTCTCTTGCTGAGGGGAAGATCAGCCTTTTGTTCTATTCAGGCCCTCAACTGATTGGATGAGGCCCACCCATGTTATGGGGGGCAATGTGCTTTACTCAAAGTCCACCAATTTAAATGTAAATCTCATCTAAAAACATCCTCACAGAAACATCCAGAATAATGTTTGCCCAAATATCTGGGCACCATGGCCCAGCCAACATGACATGCAAAATTAACTATCACAGAGACCCACTGGGATTTTCTATAGTCAGGAAATCCTTTTTGATCTGTGCTGTCCAACATGACTGATTATCTACAAAATCAAAGACTAAATTAGAAAAATAGAATTTTTTTTTGTAAACTCAAGGTCCATGTAGGAAATACTGCTTTACACCCATCCTCTTTTAACATGTTTGCTTCCTCGGATGAAGTCCTCAGTAGGGCTAGGGAATTTGACTGCCCACCACATATTTATGACTATTGTTTTGGTGTGTTAGTTTGCATTTAGTGTTAGTGGTCATGGTACTGTGTATAAAGGGATCCAGGTGGGTATATACCTAGATCTAGAGTTCTGTCCTAGGTCAAAGAATGAACAAGTATTTAAGGCACACCGACTTTCTGTTGTATGGCTAGGACTCTTAAAGCACAGTGGCTATGCGCAGTTTTAAATACATTTGTGTATATTTGAAAGTAAACCAGGCTGGCTCTGGGTGAAATTGTGAAACAGGTAAAGGTTGGCTGTTGGTGTTTTGGGCACTCATACCTCATCTTTGACCCCGCCCTCTCAAAGGTTAAAGTCACTAAGACTGGGCAGGTGTGTTGGAGGAAAAGAGAATGGTGGAATCATCTGCCATGTTTGCTTTGCTGTGAGGTCAGTGAAGGGTGAATAGGCTCAGAAAGCGGGTGGGATGTGGAATGTGCAGGTTGGTAAAGCAAGCTCTGAGGTGTGCATTTGAGTGTGCTTAAAAGCAAAGTACTCCTGAGTGGAGATTGAGATGAGGATGGAGCTCTAGGGAGAGAAGCACCTCCAGCCCACTCACACCATTGGAGAAGGGGCCTGGTGCAGAAAAGACACAGAACAACCACCAACATCCAGCCTCACATTCTGTACAATAAGCTTCTGTAACCATAGGTGTCTTCTGTGTGGTTCCCAGAAGGTGAATCGTTTTAACCATGGGCTTAGTTCTGCCCTAATCTCAAGATCCTGAGCTCAAGGTTTTGTAATCAGCTGACATTTCCCTTTTCTCCTTTCCTCTCCTTATCCCCTGACTCCTGGATGTTGGGAACACCCACAGTGCCCACTCACCTCCTGTCAGCCTGTGCCTCTGGCCAGATTTCACTTTCTCACTGAGCTCCAGCCCTGACTCCAGCCTCTGCAGAGTGGTGATAGTGCTCTTTCCTCCTTGCCTGGTTATTCACTGCCTCTTGTCCCTGAAATCCTGCTGTTTGAACATCTCCAGAAAACCTGGAAATGACCATCCTTGCATTTGAGCACAGCAGGATATACTTCTCTACACACTGCTGGGATTGGAATGGGGGCAAGGGATTGGATGGAGGAAAACTGGTTGCTATGGGTTGAATGTGTTCCCCAAATGTTCATGTATTAGAAACTTAATCCCCACTATGACAGTGTTAAGAGGGTGGGAAATCCTATTATGGTAATTGAAAGGTGAGGCCTTGAAGAGGTGATTAGATTGTGAGGACTGTGCCCTTGTGATGGATAGATCCATTCGTGGAGTAATGGGAGTGGTTCTGATGGCTTTAAAAGGAGAGCAAGTGAGCATGTTAGTGCTCTCTCCTGCTCAGCCTGTTCTCTATGTGACACCCTGCATAGCTGTAGAGCCACCACCAAGAACAAGGCCCTCCCCAGATTTGTATCCTGGACTTTGGACTCCCCAGCCTCTGAAACTGTAAGAAATAAATTTTTTTCTTTATAAATTACCCAGTTTCAGGTATTCTGTTATAAGTAACAGAAATAGACTAATATAGTGGTGACTGGAACAAGTAGGTAAGGCACAAGAAACACTGGCTGTCAGGGCAGCAAGTGCAATAAATTCATCTTTTAATGTGTGTGTGTGTGTAGAGGATTAAATTATAAAAGACTAATCTACAAGCATTATTTGTAGATACTAAAATTATAACAAAAGGGAAAAAAGAACTTTGAATTTTGTTTTGATTTCTTATAAAATTATTAATTACATTAACACCTAATTGCTTATACACTTTTATTAGTAGCCTCTTATCATAAGAACAAAGCATATCATTCGATATCTGTCATTATCTCTGTAAGTTTTATTTGGTTAATACAAAACTGTTAATATATGCTTATGTTTCTTTGTTTTTTGCTTATCTGTTCCCAACTTAAGAAATGAAAAGATATTGCCTTACATGTGCCTGTGCTAAGTCTAGAGCTGTGCTAGCTAACTGTTAAATATTAGTGGGGAAGAAAGTTAGAACAGATTGAACTATGCTTGCAAAGTAAACAGGTTGAAAAGAGAGTGGAAGGGTAAGGAGGGCTGAAAAGAAGGAAGAATAAATGAAGTGGGAGGGTCCTCTGGGAACTGAGAAATTGGACAGATGTCTGCAGCGTCTGGTCAAGAGATGCACCTCTGTCCTTATTTTCAGGGGGACTTAAAGGACCAAGAGACTCCTTAGGTCATCAGAAAAAGTCATAAAAAGCTCATCCTAAAGCAAAGGCAGGAATATGTCAAATTCAAAAAGAAATATAGACTTCTTGGCTAGCTAATGGAGTAAGAATCTGCGTTGGATACAAGAGAATTCAGTGGTCAGGTAGAGGTATTTAGAACCAATTGGTCTGTAAGTAACAATAATTAGTAATAACTGACATTTCCCAAGAACTAATTATGTGTCAGGCTCTGTTTTAAGATCTTTGCCTGCATATTTTCCTTTTGTTTCCTTAGTTACCCAAAGAGGTGGTTCAGAAAGATGAGGAAACTTGTCCAAGGGTAACTTGCCCAGTCAGTAAGTGGTGGAGCTGGGAGGTAACTCAGGCAGGTTGACACTAGAGGCTGATACTCTTAAGCCCTATGCTGTACTACATCCCTAGAAAAATTTGGAGTCTGTATCTTTCCTATGTGTGTTCAATAGAGTGTACCCAGAACTTGAGCACAGGTGAAAGTGTCAAACTAGTAAAATATATACATATTAGATGACATAAGGGCTCTGCAGAAGTTAATTAAATATAGAATGGATCTCATGCCAAAGCTGCACAAAATCTAATCAGAGAAACCAAGATATAGTATCAGGAAGGCATAACTGAATGTGAAAGAGATCTCTAACGTGATAAGTATATTAATACATGTGTATCAAGCATATCCCAACAGAGTGGTGCCAGCCTAACATCTGGAAAAGGGAGCACTCTAAAAAAGGAAATTGTTTTTTTTGTTGCCTTACCCAGGGAGGATCATGATAGAGACTGGCCTTTTCAGCTAACCAATTTCCTCCTCTTCTTGGACACACAGCTAGACTACTTCTCTTAGTCACCCTTGTTGTTCAGTGTCTATGTGACTGAGTTCCAGTTAATGGATGGGAGGTGATGTGAGCTTCTTTGAGGTCTGACTTGTAGAGAATCTTGCACAAATGTGCCTCTAAGAATTTAGCATCAGCTTGATGCAGAGAAGCAGGATGATCTTGGAAGCCAAGAAGGAAAAACACTGCAAATTAATTTTAAGATATAATTGACTGTAAGATATGCAGTCATGCATCACTTAATGTTGAGGATATGTTCTAAGAAATGTGTCATTAGGTGATTTTGTCATTGTGCAAACATCATAGAGTGGAATTCCACAAACCTAGATGGCATAGTCTACTATACACCTAACCAATTGCCTGGAACACTGTCGTATATGTGGTCTGTCATTAACCGAAACGTCATTATGCATCACATGACTGTAACCTAATTTCTGTAATGTTAAATGCTAAAAAGAAGTGAATCTTAATTGAATATGTTACTGCAGATATTTTGATCACTGGAAAGTACATTCTGTTGTGAATGGTATATTGGCATTTGGTTTATATCTTGAGCTCTTGTTGGTTTGGTTGGAATACCTCAGTCCTGAGGCGTTTGATCAGTGTTGGGTAAAGGACAACTAGAATGTTAGCTCAGCTTTATCTGCTGTGTTCTCTGCTGTTTGCCCAACACTTGGAAAACCTCTTGCACATGAACAAATATTTATTGGATGGATGAACACAAAGCTGGAGACTAGCCATGGCTACGTGAAGTCTTGCTTGGCAAGCAACTAATTCCCCTCAGACTTAGCCATAGGAAGGCTTTCAGATGGTGGCAAGAACCTGGCACCTAGGAACTTGGCATTTTACCTTAGAGTTTGATAGCATTGTTGGGGGCTATAATATTTTTGTAAGGAATTTGAAGAAAAACTATATAATTGAGGGCTGAGTTCTGTTGCATAGGTAAGTGACAGTTGTTGAACAAAGATCAGAGAAAAGAGAAATCAAAATAGACCAGAAAAATCTGGGAAAGCTTTACGGAGTAATTTTATTACCCACTCTTAATGTGCCAAGGACTGTTCTAATTTTTTTCCATATTCACACAGATTTTGGTAGATCCCATTAGTGGTCCCAATCTTCATTCCTCTTTGTAGTCACACCCTTTGCCATGACTTTGCAGTTGCTCCCACTATTGAGGCAAAGTATATTTTCCAGCTCCTTGACTTTGGGTTTGCCCATGTGACTTGCTTTGGCTGATAGAATGGTAGTGGGCGCATGTGTTGGGGTATCCCCAAGACCATCCCCGAGTCAGTGATTCACCCGGAGGACTCACATGACTCAGCATAGAGTTGTACTTTTATTATAGAGAAAGGATACCAAGAAAAATCAGCAAAAAGGAAGGTGCATGGGGCAAAGTCCAGAGGAACCAGGTTCAAGCTTCCAAGAGTCCTCCTCTAGGGGAGTCATACAGGACATGCTTAGCTGCTCTAGCAATGAGTTGTGATTACATGTGTGAAATGTTGTTTATCAGTAGGACCCTATGAAATAGGGTGGGACCCACTGGCAGTTATCCCCATTAGGGTCCTGGGCTTAGCCAATTCAAACAAATCCCATTAACTGTAAGGGTCTATCCTAGAAAGCCAGGTGGTTTCCTCCTTAAGTTTCTATGTGAATCATTTTTTTTCTGGCTTGGGGCATCAATTCAAGCACAGCATGACTATGTCCAGAAGGCTGAAGCCTTCCAGGGCTGAAGCAGTGCCATGATGTCAGCACACACATGCAAGAAGTACAACCTTGGAGGGTGTGTGTGGCCCCTCTGGACACAGAGTTTACAGTTGTTAGGGCATCCCAAGCAAGACATACATGGGCAGGCAGTACAGGGCAACAGTGCCCCCAAAGTGGCCACCCACGGTGGGACTCCCACCCTAAGGTTCTCATCCCAGTCCAAATAACTCAGCTCAGCCCTTGGTTTTAGAGAGCCTTTCTGAGATAGTCAGTTCCAAACAGTTTTGCTTGTACAGTGATGTCACTTCATTCGCCCTACAAATGGGGGCAACATTTGTAGGTGTTTTGTGTGGAAGGTGCAGGTGCTGGGGCCATCCAGCTGCAGGTCTCACCATCACTGCATCCCTCTGTGATCATCGGCTCAGGAGTCAGCTTGAATTCAAAGCACCCACAGCAGCTCAGAAAGGGAGTATTGGGGGGAAGGGGGAAGCGGGGAGATTGAGGGAGGGGGAAGAGGGGAAAGCTTTCAGAAACAGTCTAAAAGCAAAGATCACTAATGTGTCTCCCTCCCACCCTCACAGCCCCCTACGTGCCCAGATGCCAGGGTTTTGTTTTTTCATCCTCATTACAAAATCAGTTTTTCCCATTTAGTAATCATTATTTTACATTTTTTCCTATTCACCTTTTTTCTATTCAGACCTTTTGTCTGATAGGTTAGGTGCAAGGGCCCAGAAGCATTTTCACAGAAAAACATTCTTCTACCAAAGAGGCACATCGTGTTCAGGAACCAGTCAGGATGAAATCCTGAATTTTCAAAAAGTTTCTAAATGAGTTTACATAACCTTCCACCTCTTTTGTCCTGATTATTTATCTAGTGAGCAACCTCGAAAAGAAAGGTGTTTCCTTTCTGGAAATACCTTCATTTAATAATCAAACTGCCTTCTAAGTTGTGTGTACCTGGAGAAAGGGGAAGGAAGTAGAGTCAGGTTATCAATCCATGGTAGCAAACTGCAACTGATCCAGAAAGTTGGACATAGTAAGTCAGCAGAAGTAAGTCATTCTCCAGAGTGGGTAGAGAGTCTGATCTGTCAGGAATGGTGGTGAGGTCACAGTCGCTGTGATGTGCCCTCCCCAACATGAAGCTTTGGGCAGCAATCACAAGTTAGGAATGCAATCAGTCTCTGTATCAGAAATGTAAAGCCAAGCAACAGCTCAATTTCAGGTGTCCCATCAGAGAGGAAATCCTTTTCCATGGGCATCTGGATATGACCCAGCTGGTCCAGTTGACATCCATGATGTTTTCATAGTTTATGTCCCCACAGAGGGATGTCCCAAATCTGTATTGGTCCCCACATTGGAGTCTTATTCATTGAGCCTATGCCTGCTTTCATTTCAGTACATTTGTCCAGAGGCTGAAATGGCCCATAACAGGTCATATCAGGCTTTAGTTAAAGTCCAAGGAATTAGTATCTGCAATTTCAAGATTTCAAAAAAAGCCAGAGATTTTTCATCAGCAGCAACAAAGGCAAGGCATCACAGGGCCAGGCAGACATGCTTCAAGTTCAAGTGACAAGCAAGGCTTTTCTAAGTCCTTTTTATCATGCCAGTCTAAACTGACCCTCTCAAAAATATGCACATAAGGCCAGAAAGTCATCAGCTTCTTTAAGGGTCAGACCTAATTTCATGAGACTTCATTAGCAAACTAAAAACTGCTCTTTAAACTTCTAAAAGTGTATCTCTATCTGGAGATTGCTGCTGCATTTTTTTTTTTTTCTTTTTCATGTTATCTCCCCCTTTCCTGAGGCCCAATAGGCAAAAATCACAGTAAAAATAATCAGTTATAGAGACTGGTTCTGTTTTTAATACTGTAAGTTTGTATTCTAATCTGTGCATTGCCAGCAAAAAGCAAGAACATTGTGTCCCATTGACACTTTTGCTTTCCAGCTTTTTCTGATTGAGATGATCTCTCTAGCATTATGAAATTACAAGTATATAACATTTCATATCAATTTTTATATCACACATCCAGATGCAAAAGTCACAAAACACAAAGCTATTTAAAAAAATTTCCCCCTTTTTTTCTCATTGCAAATTTACTCAAACATCTAGCAGTAAAATTCAGCATTTACAGGATTAATATTACAGCTGCTAGCAAAGATTCTGGCTGGAATGCAAGGGGATGGGAATGGCTACTGTAGCGGTGGCAGCAGCTAGGCAGAAGAAATGTCTGGACTTGCTAAATTTAACTTGTATAAAAAAAAAAAAAAAAAAAAAGAAATGGCTGGACTGCTGGCGTGCACACCCCCCGCCCCCCTTTCTGATTTATCTAAAGCTTTGATCCTGCCCTGGGAGCTGACTTAAATTTTTCCCATTAGAGAAAAGAGCAATGTAAACTTTTAACATTTTTGACTCATCTAAAACTTGGCTTTGGCTACTTATGGATCCTTTCTCCTCCCAACTGGAGGAGGGAACAAAACCCAAAGGCATCACTTGAGCTGCATTTCCCCCCTCTCACTATAGCCTGTATGGCCAAAAGCAGCCAGGTGACCCAGTGAGCCTCATCTCCTGGGATTGGATTTATCATTTTATAATTCCATGGGGAATTTAAAACTCACAATAAACAACAGCTGAGCTGCTGTTTAATATCGTGAGTAACTCCATAGCGACGCAAGCGTTAAAGGTTTGTCTCCTCCTGTCCCTTCATCCTTCTTTTCCCCAAAGAATGCTTTTGTCATATTTCAGTGAGTCAAGGGTGCTTTAGTGAATCCACTTCTGACACCAACTGCATGTACCAAGCTCTCTAAGATCACATCCAGATTTGATGATTTACTAGGATCATCAGAACTCAGTGTATAGTTGTACTCATGGCTATGATTTATTAGAGTGAAAAGACACCAAGCAAAATCAGCAAAGAGGAAGGTACATGGGGCAAAATGTGGAGGAAATGAGATTCAAGCCTCCAAGAATCCTTTCCCTGGGAAGTCATACAGGACATACTTAATTCACCCAGCGGTGGGTTGTGACAACATGTGTGAAACGTTGTCTATCAGAGAAACTCATTAAAGACTCAGTGACAAGGGATTTTATTGGGGGTGGGTGACACAGGCACCCTCTGACTAGTATATACCAAAATTTCATACTCTCAGAAGAAAAGCAGATGTTCAGCACAAACATATTTTTTGCACAAAAAGTTTAGGCACAGTGTGCCTTCTTATCAGGGTATGGTGGGAATTCTTCAAGTTTTCAGATACCAGCCAAGGGCCATCCTTGCAGGCAGGCCACTCAAAGGATAGCAGTCTCAGGCTTGCTGTGTTAATTCTTTTTTTACATAGTATGATGTAACCAAAAGTTCAAAAAGTTCTTGCCCAATAAGGCTTGTCCTCTTTCCCCACTTCTGTTATGATGAGAACAACACTCCTGGTAAAGCCCATTTACCTCAGGAGGAGTGTGACATATATGTGGCACGAGGCTGAATCACCCAGCAGAGCCAGTCAAAACCAACCATCAACCCGAGCCAACCTCCATACGTGCAGAGCTCAGCTGAGATAGGCAGGGCTGTCCATCTAAGCCCAGCCTAGGTAAGCTGATCCTTAGCCAATCCTTAGCTGACCCATAGATCTGTGACAAAAAGGAATTGTTTTAAATCACTGAGATTTGGGGTGGTTGAGAGCATCACATTTTGGTGGTGGTAGTTAAGTGATACACTAATTTAATACTCCCAATAGCACTCTGAAGTAAATATTAACTTCATCTTAGAGTTGAGGAAACTGAGAGGACCAAAGAGGGGAATTAGGGTCCTGTTTGTACAAGACCCTTTAGTTTCTAAGTGGAAGAGCCATGATTTGAAGCCAGCATTCTAGTTCCAGAGGCTGCATGCTTAACTATTACTTCATGCTGTCTTGGGGCTTCAGTTGGAACCTGAAGAATGGCAAAGAATCAGGTGAGAATAGGCACATCTTATGAGGAAAGCAGCTGGGAGACCAGCAAGTCAGAAGGGAAAGAATCATGTTAGAGAGTCATGAAGGATGATGTTAAAAACATTCCTCTTCTACCTTTGTTTTGAATGTAATGTTCTGAGGGCAAGCTTTGAGATCTCAAGGGAAGAATGGAAAGCAAGCCTGTGAATTACGTTCAGAAAACCCAGAAGAAGAAGAGGAAGAGGAGGAGGAGGAGAAGACATATTAATAGAAACTGAGCATCTATTTGCTAAGTGATGGACGTTGCCAGGCACTTGTGGTCATCATTGGTGCTGTCCAAAAATACTGCCAGGTTTCCTCCAGGTCCCATAGTAGGATTTTGCTTTCTTGCTCCCTTGAAGAAGAGATGGCCAACTGATTTGCTTTAGTCCCGATTCAGCAAACTACATTCTGCAGGCTGGTTTTATGTGGCCTGTAAGCTAAGAATGGTTTCTACATTTTTAAAATGGTTGTAAAAAAAAGAAAGTATGTGATAGAGACCATATATGGTTCACAAAGTTGAAAATATTTACTATCTGGCCCTTTACAAAGAAAGTTTGTCAATCCCTGTTTTAGTCCATAAAGTGACAGTGGAGATGGCATCCAGGTGGAAGTTTTAGGAACCAGGAAGTGATTTTCCACTGTCTCTTTTTTCTGCCTTAGTCCCAGAGAGAGGATCTCAGTTCTGGAGTGAGGATGATATGGAATGGAGCCTTTACTTGACTTGTCATGGACATGGCAAGGGATAAACCATTGTTGTTTTAAGCCACTGAGACTCTTTACTACTGTGGCATCACCTAGGCTATCCTGACTGTTACAGCACTGTGCATACATTTAATCCCCACAATTAACCGATAAGATAGATACTATTATTATCTCCTCTTGAACTATATCTTGAATCAGATAATTTAAAATACCTGAACACCGCCATACTCCATGTCATCATCACATCTCCTTTAGACTATTGTCATAGCTCCTGATGGTCTTCCTGATTTCATTCTTGCCCTCTTATACATTGTTCTCATTACTCAGAGACGTCTTTTAAGAAGTAGATCATTTCTGGATTCCATTTTTGGCAATGATTGGCTAAGTGGTTTGAATCAGACTTTCCACTTACTACAAATAGAAAATCTGGATATAAAAATATATCTTATACATTGTTCTCATTACTCAGAGACGTCTTTTAAGAAGTAGATCATTTCTGGATTCCAGTTTTGGCAATGATTGGCTAAGTGGTTTGAATCAGACTTTCCACTTACTACAAATAGAAAATCTGGATAAAAAATGTATTTTTTATCATCAAATTTGCTTATTCTTTGAATGCAAGGTTGAGTTAACATTTAAAAAGTAACAACATTATCACATTAACAGAATAAGAAAATATTCACTTGATCATCTCAACAGATGCAAAAAAAAGCTTTTGATAAAAATCAACATTCATTTGTGATTTAACAATAACAATAAAAAAGCTTAGCAATCTAGCAATAGATGGGAAATTTATTAATCTGAAAAATCCCACAAGCAAACATTCATATATATTTATGGTAAAATATTGAAAGATTTCCCTCCAGAAATTGGGAATGAGATAAGAATGCTCACTATTACCACTTCTATTCAACAGTGTATTGTAGGTTCTAGTTAGTGCAATAAAGCAAGAAAAAAATAATAAAAAGTATATACATTTTGGAAGGAAAAACTAAATCTGTTATTCACAGACAACATGATTGTATGCCTAGAATGTCCCAAATAATCTACAGAAAATCTATTAAAATAAATCAAGGTCACTGGATACAAAGTCAACATGGAAAAATAAATTATATTTATGCCAGCAAAAGCAATTAGAAAATAAAAATTTTAAAACAACATTTACAATGTCACCTGAAAAAAAATCAAATCGTAGGAATTGCAAAAGATGTGTAAAAGCTTTACACTGAAAACAACAAAATATTGAGAGAACAGCAGTGGTAGAGTATACAAAAGCAGCAGCACTCATTGTCCATCACTGTGGTATGAGTTACAGTGTCTATACCCAGCAGCAGTAGCTGTCTGCCTGGAACAATTCTGACATTTAATTTGGCATTGCTGCTGGCTGGCCATATGGCTTCCAAGACTCATTCTCTAGCCCTCTCCAAGATTCTGTGGGATATGTAATATTCTTTAAATACTTTCCACCTTCAACTGGGAAGAGTAGGTTCTGTTGTTTATAATTAAGAACACTGACTGGTACATTCTTTTTTCACGACTGTTTAAATGGGCTTACTCTCTTGATTTCTCTTTGTTAGCTCATTATTGGGTAATATAAATGCAACTGATTTGGGGGCATCTATTTTGTATCTTGCAACATTACTGAAGTTATTAACCAGCTCTAAAGTTTTTTGATAGAGTCTTTAGGTTTTTCTTTTCTCTTTCTTTCTTTATTATTTTTTTTTGTTGAATCATAATTTATATATATATATATATATATTAAAAAGATGACTGGTAAGGAGATCTTAACCCTTGACTTGGTGTTGTCAGCACCACGCTCTCCCAAGTGAGCTAACCGGCCATCCCTATATAGGGATGAGAACCCGTGGCCTTGGTGTTATCAGCACCACACTCT
>NW_007726681.1:593618-596981 GCF_000696425.1 Galeopterus variegatus | reverse complement strand
AGAACCCGTGGCCTTGGTGTTATCAGCACCACACTCTCCCAAGTGAGCCCTGGGCCGGCCCCATAATTGTTTATACATATTTTTGGGATTCATTGTTGATATATGTTGCCCAAATCAATATTACTAGTATGCACATTATTACAAATTGTACTTATTCTTTATGCCCCTTCTCCCTATCCCCTTCTTCTTCCCCCCTTCCACCACCGATAACCCTAGATTTCTTTTCTCTTTCTGAAAGAGTAACGGTTACTCTGTTGATTCATTGCCTAGATGATCTGTCCAATGCTGAGAGGTGTGTTCAGGTCCCCCAATATTATCACAGAGCAGCTGCTGCTTCTGTCACTCTGGAATGGGCTTTGTGGAGAGAGACATCCTCTCCTTTTCTTTGTCTTTGCTGGTGACTCTCCTTGTGTCAATGCACTCCAATGGTTGGCAGACCATCTACCTGGTGGTTGTGACATCTAGCTGCTTTCATGGCAGCCATGGTTATTGTGGCTGTGGTGGGCCATGCACATGGAGGTGATGTTTTTGGCATGCTCTTTGGTGCTTGTGCTGTGGCTGGTTGTGGGTAGGGGGTCTAGTCTGCAGCTCGATGCCCCAGGCCCCTGGGCAGGGCACTGAGGCACTGGATGTGTGCCTGGTTGTGGGCAGGGGGGTCTGGTCCCCATCTCAATACCCTGGGCCCCTGGGCAGGGTGCTGAGGCGCTAGCAGTGTGCCTGGCTGTGGGTGGGGTGTCTGGTCCCCAGCTCATTGCCCCAGGCTGCCGGAAGAACCTCCAAGGCACTGGTGGTGAGCCTGATTGTGGGGGGGACCAGTCCCTGGCTCTATGCCCCGGGCCCCTGGATGGGGCCCCTAGGTGCTGGCAGTGTGTCTGGTTGTGGGCAGGGGTCCAGTCCCTGGCTCCATTCCCTGGGCAGGCCCCAAGGCACTGGCAGTGTGCTTGGATGTGGGAGTGGGGTCTGGTCCCCAGCTTCAAGCCTCAGGTTCCCAGGTGGGCCCCAAGGTGCTGGCGGTGTGCCTGGTTGTGGGCAGGGGCATCTGGTCTCCACTCCATGCCCCAGGCCCTCGGGGCTGCTGGAAGTGTGCCTGGATGTGGCAGTGGGGTCCAGTCCCCAGCTTCAAGCCTCAGGTTCCCAGGCAGGCCCTGAGGTGCTGGTGCTATGCCTGGCTGTGGCGGCCCTGAGGTAGTGTGCCTGGGCTGGAACAAATTTTTTGTCCTTTCTTTACTTCTAAAATGGGGAACTTCCTGTGGGGACCAGTACTTGAGCTGTGTGGTTGACCTAAATTGCTGCTTTGCTACTGTTTCCCTAGGGAAGTATTTTTGTGCAGCTCAGGGTTTAATGGTTGACCTTATAGGTACTTCTGGCTTTCCAGAGACCCAGTGCACCTGGGTTGTGTAGAAACTCTGGTCTGGGCCTTAGTCTTTTCATCAAACTGCACCCCATGCAATTCTGCATTCCCAACCAGTCTCCTCTGAGTGATCCTGCACTGATTGGGGAGCGGATCGGCTGTCCTTGTTGTGTCCCAGTGTTCTCCCAGTGGGCCTGTCTCCCTCCACTGCCCATGCTCCAAACACTTCCCATGGGACAGGCCCTGCGCTGGTCCCTTGCAATGACTCACCGGCATCTGAATGGCTCCCCTTTTTCAGTGGTTCTGGCTCCTCACTCCTGTGTGGGTCCATGGGAACCCTATTAGTGGTCTTGCTGTCCTGGGGACCCCCAAGGCCCTCTTCTCCCTGCCACCTCCAAGCAACTCCATCTGAAGGGCACAGCTGCGGTTTCTGCTGGCCTCTGCTCCATGTGCTCAGCAGTTCCAGGCTTAAAGTGGCCATGGCCCAAAACACTCTGAACAGTTTTTTCTTTCTCTCATCATGGCTTCTCCTGCCTTCATGAACTCCGTAGGTCTCTCTTCCTCTTCTCCTGAGCCCCGGCAGCCCCAGCTTGACTGTTGTTACATCTTTATAGTTGTAAATTGGTTGATTTGTGGGAGAGAGTGATGCTGGGGACCGTCTATTCTGCCATCTTGACCAGAACTCTGGATAAAAATAGTTTTGAAAAAATGTCTGAAAGCATCAGAGAGCTACCAAGGAAATGAAGAACTGTAGGGCAAAGATCTGGGAGAGGAGGGGAAACCAGAGAGGTGAGCCTGGCATTTGGGGCTGTTTGCCCCTAATGAATGCTTTTAATTCTGAAAGTAGAGCTGAAAATCTGAGAAGCTGAGTAGAGCTTTCTGTAGAGTCATGGAGCCACTGGATAAAAAATTTGGTTCAGGGCCTGCCAAAGAGGAGTGGCTTGGTACGTACTCCAGGCTTTCAGCTGGAACTCTAAAGGGCCACACTCTGGTAGTAAGAGTGAACTGATATTAGATCAGTTTACAGAGGCTCGGAAGCCAGCTTTGAATCATCTCAATCCCTGTTTGGTTTAAGGTGACCTGTAATTGCTAAAACACTACAAATCAGGGCTTGACTTATTGTTTGTTGGTAGTCTAGACCACGGTTTCTGAACCTCGGCACTATTGACATTCTGGACCAGATAATTCTTTGTCATGGGGTGCTGACTTGTGCCTTGTAGGATGTTTAGCAGCACCTCTGGCCTCTATCCACTAGATGCCGGTAGCACCTTCCCAGTCATAACAATAAAAAAATGGCCATTACCAAATGTACCCAGGAAGGCAAAATAAAGGTTCAGTTTAATGTGTGTTGCATTGATAGCTGTTACATTGCGAATAGCACAAACATCTTGAGGAAGTGTTCTCTCATGTTTGAAAACCGTCATCTGATTCAGCAGACTGTGCTCGTGTCATTGATGAATGGGTGCCATTCTTTGGTGTTTCACTCTTGTCTTGCCCATTAACATAAATGAATATTAGTCAATGCTCGTGCAACTACACTCGTTCATGACGTGCAACCACACAAGAGTTTGACAAAAAGCAACAAAACGTTTTATGAGAATCAATTGGCTATATGAAATTTACAATAAAGAGTATTGTATCTTTTATTATTTGTAAATTAATTTTATTATTCTTTTCAAAGATCAACTTTTGGACTGTTGACCTCTATTGTATGTTTGTTTACTATTTCATTAATTTGTTATTGTCTATATTATTTCATTTTTCTGCTTTGCTTGGTTTTAATTTCCTATTTAATTTCTTAAGACAGATTCTGTATTAGTTATTTATTACTATATAACAAATTACTCTAAAACAGCAGTTAAAAAACACACACATCTGCCCATTTTCTTTTTTATCAGCCTTGTTCTATTTCCCTCCTTCCTTCTCTCTTTTTCCTTTTATAATTTCTTGTTGTTTTTCTCTTTCTCTTTCTGTCTCTCTCCCTTTCTTCTCACCTTTCCCTCCTCTGCTTA
>NW_007726681.1:591570-593128 GCF_000696425.1 Galeopterus variegatus | reverse complement strand
TGTTTTTCTCTTTCTCTTTCTGTCTCTCTCCCTTTCTTCTCACCTTTCCCTCCTCTGCTTAATTGCTCCAAATATGGGATTGAAATAAATTAAAGACCAAAGGAGAGGTTGCAAATTGATGGCCAACAGGCTGAATCTGGTCTGCAGACATGTCATGTTTAGCCTGTACAGTGTTTTAATCATTGGAAAAATCTACATTTAGGAAAAGGGGGAGGTTTCTGGTATCTCTTTAAAAAATCAGATGGGGCAATGAAAGGTCTGTATTCCCACATGGAAACAATAAGCTAGAGCTTCTTTCTTTCCTTCTTTCTTTTTAATTCCTTGAAAGGCCATTCGATCTCTTTTTAGGCAAATATTTGTCCATAAGCCTCACCACTCCCTACTGCCATGAACCATGATACCTCACTTCGTGATGTTTTCAAAGCCCCATAACCACTGAAGTTTGAGACTTCTGAAATAAAGTTGTATGATCTTCACTTTTTAATTAACAAGATGAGTTTCTTCTCTTTAAAAATAGCCACTCTCCAACATAACAAGTCATACAAGAAAATAAGACAAAAAAGGAAGACAATGCCATAGCTAATCAAGCAACACCTTTTTATGTCCCACAGTCACAGGTCTAGTTATTCTTGGGAGTAGAGACATAGGGAGGGAGACAGGGATTGGTCTAATGGACTGTGGACTGGCCAGTTCTCTTAGTACTCCACAGAGGGTGGCCAGTGCCCATGGGATTATTATGGAGCAGAGGGTTTACCATTTTATGAATATCTCCTTATGTATATTCTTCAGGCCAGATACACATAGTGTTAGTTAGGGTTCTCCAGAGAACAGAACTGATAGACTCTGTGTGTGTGTGTGTGTGTGTGTGTGTGTGTGTAAAGACATTTGTTTTAAGGAATTGGCTCACATGATTATGGAGGATGGAAAGTCCAAAATCTGCAGGGTAGAGGGGCAGGCTGGAGACATGGAAGAGCTGGTGCTGCTGTTCAAGGCATAAGGCCTCTGCTGCAGAATTCCCTGTTGCTCAGGGGAGTCAGTCTTTGTTCTATTTAGGTCTGCAGCCCATCCACATATGCCGGGCAATTTGCTTTACTCAAAGTCCACTGATTTATATGTAAGTCTCATACAAAAACACCCTCACAGGAACATCCAGAATAATGTTTGGCTAAATATCTGAGCCCCATGGCTCAGCCAAGTTGACACGTAAAATAAACTATCACACACATGTTGAACTTTAATTTACCCATTCATTCAGTAAGTATATATTGAGTACCATTGGTATCCCAGGTATTATTCAAGGTGCTGGGAATACTGGAGAGAGCCAAATCTCTGAGACAAAATCTTTGCTTTTGGGGGGCTCACATGCTGTTGTGAGAGATAGTCAAATAGTGATATGTGCTATAAAGAAAAATTAAAATAAGGTGGAGCCTGATGAGGATGCTATTTTAGATAGAAAAGTCAGAGAAGGCATCTTTGAGATGTCATTTGAGCAACACCTCGATGAAGAGAGGGAGTGAACCATTTGAATATTTAGGGTGAGAGTTTACAGTCTGAAGAA
>NW_007726681.1:575594-590847 GCF_000696425.1 Galeopterus variegatus | reverse complement strand
GGGAGCGCCGCCGCGCTCCCAAGCGGCGCACTGTAGCAGTGCGCCACCGGGCCGGCCCTGAGCCGTCTTCTTAAATGGCATCATAGTCGCTTCGTTTCTCTCTAAGCCCCAAGATTATCCCCAGAGAGGAAAAGTGGGGGCTTAAGTTCAGCCTGTCACACCTGTAGTCTTCAGTTAATTTTTTTTATGTGACTCATGGCTATTAACGGAAATGTGTGTGGTCAAAACAATGTGGAAGATTTTTCAGACTACCAGAGGAGAAAGTGTTAACCCATAGTCATAGACAGATGAGTATTTTGAAAGTGCTCAAAGAGAAATTAAACATGGTTGCCATCAGTAGTTGCACTTGGGTATATCTTTTACAACTAGATCCATATTTTAAAAATATTTTAATATTAGTACTAATGGAACTGATATGTGTTGGGGGGACAACACGGGAATCTTAGAGCTCAATCCAACTTGGAGGGAACACGTTTAAGAATTTCCCTTGTCATGCCCATCAGATACAGTATATGATGTCTGCAGCAGATATGTGAAGTTTGCCCATTGCTTCTCCCTTTGTGAATTGCCCTCTCCCATTTCACGTGGTCTTGTTGGGCCTGTCCCTTTTAGAGGACTGACCCAGAAATGTACCCTATTCCTCTGGTCACAGCAAAGGCATGAACCTAAAATGGAGCGTCTTCCTTTTCTTGTTTAGTTTGGTTGCTGGAGCTCTCACTTTTTTCCTTCCTAAGGTTTCTGCTTTACCCTGGAATGATGGTGAATTCTAACTTGCGCTGGATAATTGCAGTAGCTTGTAAAATTTATTTAAAATACTACTTAAAATGAAGAATTCTATTGTATTTTATAACTGGAATATATAGTATTTTCTAAACAATACCATTCACCTTACACACTCTCCTATAATGTGACTATGCCACTCTCCATCAAGAGATGGAGTCTAGTACTTTCTTCTCGAATATGAGCTGGTCCTAGTGACTGGCTTGACTAGTAGAATGCAGCAGAAGGGACAAAAAATAAGCTGGATAAATTTCATACCCATGTAACCAGCACCCAGGTCAAGAAATGGAACATTCCCAGCCCCAAGGAGCCTCCTTTGTATCCCTGTCCACTAGTCTATGGCCAAGGTAATTTCTATGTTTACTTCTGACACTGTAGCTTAATTTTGCTAGTTTGTAAATTTTATATAAATGGAATTTTTTGTGTCTGGCTTCTTTTGCTCAATTTTGTGTTTGTGAGACTCATTCATGTTGTTTGCTATCATGGCAGTATTCCATTGTATGAATATAGCATAATTTATTCATACAACCTACTGTTGGGGCTGGTTCCAGTTTGGGGCTATTGTAAACAGTGCTGCTATAAACGTTCTTGTCTAGGTCTGTTGGTAAATACATTGCTATTGAGTTATAACAGGAGTAGAAGTACGTATGTTCATCTTTAGTCAATACTGCCAGTTTTCCCAATAGGTCATACACAGCAATTCAAATTCCCAGTGGCTCTGTGTTAGAATTCTAGCTCAGCATCTTTGCCAGCACTTGATAGTACCTGTGCTTTCATTTTAACCATTCAATGGGTGAGTCATTTTATTTCAAAGCAGCATTTAACTTCAAATTGTTGAAAGACTTACCCTAATCAGTTGAATATCAGAGAGAACGAGTAGATCCCATTCTTTAAGAGGTCGCAAAAGTTCATAATTTTTAGGACTTCTTAGAAAATGTTTCTATATTCCATGTTTATTACCATGTGTAAGTATTTTCTGCATTATTTTATAAATGCAAGTGTCACTGCAATGTATATATTTCGGGAGTATATTCCTACTTAGACCATAAAACTACCGATATGAGCCAAGTGGCCCCAAATTAAGAAGGTGCTCAAATTTAGACAAATCATCAGTGAGCATCTCACACTGTTTTGGGAAAAATAGTACTTGAGTTTCCCAGGCATCACTAACTTGGGGGTAAAATTAAAGTCACAATGACCATTTTTTATGAAATAGTATTTCTCTGATTCTTCCTCTGTCCACTATGCGAAACTGTAGTCCTCTCTACTCCTCATAATAGTTCAGTGAGTCCTCAAGGATGGCTTCCTGTATACACTGAGATATAAGAGCAAGCCACCCACCAGATTACCCACCAATGCCCCACTCAACTGCAGTGCCAACTGCACCTTGTCTGTCACTGCAGACGAGACAGTGACACAGGATTTTGCTAAACCTTTCATCTTCAGGGTCCTGCAGGAATTTCAGTGAAATGGCTCTTTTTCGTTTTGCCTGCTTTTTAAATCCATGTAACCTGGGCCAGAGTATGCTGGGCATGACCAACACTGGGCAGTACTGAGAACCTTCCCTTTCTCAGTCCCTGTCTTCATGTCACTGAACTCAATTTGTGTACTTGGACTTTCTCTTCCCGTAGGGTGAGTTACTGCCCAGAAATTCTCTGGCTTCTCCTGTAAACAATCCCAGCAAGATTACCTCACCCTCTGCCAGGGTGACCATGCATCCCCATCAGCCTGGGTGAGTCTTGGTTTATGACTGTCGCGGGGGCATAATTGTTAACAGCTCTCCCTTTCACCCTCAAAATGATCCTGGTTTGGATGCTAAATTATAAATGGTCACGCTGTCTCAAGCCATCTTTAAAGAAGTGTTCCAGAAGTAAAACAGAATCAACAACACATTTTAGAATAGTCAGGACATATATGATGTTGCGAAGAATTTCGGACTCAGAGGCTGGTGCTGGCATTGTAGTGATCAGCCTGGCTCACAGCCCCTGCTTGTCCTCTCAGCCCCGTGGCTGGCAGCTCCTTGGCTCCATCTACAGGCTCTGCTCTGCTCTGGTCCAAGACTGTTTTTTCTCTCTTCCACAGGGAAGATGGAGAAAGCTCTGAAACTCAGTTGGAAGATAATAATTGTGGTAGTGGGCCCACCTAGTACGCCCCTGGGCCTGCTTTTCCTGATCTGGCTTCTGCTGTGTTCCTGAGACAGTTTCTATTTCATTCAACCTTAGTTCTGAATAAGGCCCTAATTACCTGTTGCCGTTCCCCTGTCCCTGGCCTGCCCTGGCCTGGACTCTGGCTCCTGGCCTCAGTCCCATGGGTGTGCATCTATGGCAGCTTTCTCCACATGCCGCCTACCCTGCTACCTGCCCAGCCCTGTCAGTGCACCTTGCTCCCTGGTGCTGTGTTGTAGCCTCTTGTTGCCCTTATGTACTGAGTTTTCAGCAGGAAGGCAGGGTGCTCTAACAGACTGGATTCGAGTCCTGCTTCAGCAAGTAGCTCTGAGATCTCTGAGAAATCACCTAAAAACCTAACCTGAATTACAATCCCTTCATTGGTAGCATGTGAAAGAAATTGCTACTTGAATGTGAATGAATTGACTTCTGAGCTCAGAGAATTTCCTGGTGGGTTTGTTCAGTATAAATCAGTTACCTAGATCTGGGTGAATCTTTGGGAAAGTCAGATTTCTGAACCTGAGGTACAAATGCTGTACGTAAAAGAAACTGGTAGAGTCAGCCTGGAATAGCTGACTAGATTTCTCCTCTTCATTTTAGGGGAAAGTGGGCCAGCTCCTGAAGCTGGGCTAGCCACCTATCCCATTGCTCGATCCTAGAGAGGTCATGAATCAGACAGCTTCTCGCAAGGGAGTGTAGTTAGCATCTTTCCCCCATCTCATCTTATTGGCTTTGGGGAAAGGGATAGAGAAATTTGCCAGGAATGGAGAAGGGTCTGATACTCTTAACTCTGTTTCTTTCAGTAATACTAAGTTTATGTTAAATATAATCCAAAATAAGGAGAAAGATCATTATTTTTATCATTTCATACTGAAGTGAATTCAGAATGAGTTGGGAATATGTATGTTATAAGCATCCGTATTAATGACCTAAAGTATAAAACAGAAATTGGAGAGGCCATCCAGATAATAGTTCTGTTCTTCCTGGAATTGCAGATGGCAGCTGAGAAAAGTAGGATTTCAGTAAACATCTCCCTCTGGTGCAGAAATCCCCACTGTGGGGCTCAAGTCTGATTAAGTGAGTCAGGCTTACATTTATTACCATATATTACAACATTTTTCAGCCTTCAGATTTGACTGGTGTCTCCATGGATTTGGCCAGTTCCTGGCAATTATGCACTTGGCTGCTAGTATAAACCAGCATGCCAAATACCTGGAATTACGATCCATGTCTGAGTGGCTTTCAGCCTGGGAAGGATGTTGTTCAAACACCACGTTCCTTCCCAAGATGGCCAATTCCTGGTTACAGTTCTGTCCTTTAAATCTATTTATCCTGATACTTGACCAGAAAGGATATGGCCACATCCCTTTGCCTCTTTCAGCTTCCACAGCAAACACCTGGGGGAACTTGCACTGATTTTAAAGTGTCTGTCTGCTGCTTAGTCCAGAAGTAGTTTTGTGCCTAGTGCCTTAATCAGAAAATCACATTCTGAACATAATCTGTCAGGTGGATTGTTAGAAAACACTAATTCTTTCAGAGACTGTTAAGTCTGGAAGCCTGATGAAATCCCAAACTGAATAACGGCATTCTTTTTCTGAAATGTCCTTTTGGATTTATTTGAATGAGTATTAACGCGCCTGTCCAGACTGTAGCTGGATCACACTCGCGTGCACCTCAGCCCTTTATTAGGAAGAGAGTCTGTTGCTTGGCACGTGCTCTACGGCAGTGGGTGCTGGTAAAACAAGAGACTTTTTAGGAGCCTTTTTAGGAACGTTAGCAAAGACTGTCTTGGTATATATGGAGAGGACTAGAATGTGTTATCTATGAGGCAGAAATTTTGTCTGTTTTGCTAACTGTTAATATTTGTTGAATGAACAAATAAGTGGATGGATAATTATAAGCACACCCTCTTCTTAATTGCATCCTGTTCATTACTCATTCCCTTTTATTTTTCTCACTTTCTTTTTATTCACTTTAGACAAAAGGCATTTGAAAGCATTTCTCTGCTAAACATGGTGAATGGAAAGTAGACGCGGCCACCTTGACTGTGGCCTTGTGTGCACCTGCCAATCTTCTCACTGATCCCTGCGCTTCTTCCCATGATCTTCATCACTCTCCTCAAGGACCAGCCCCATTGCCAGCTTTGTCAGCCAGTGGCCTGGCCTTTTGTTTGTACCTGCAACATTATGTGGCCACGACAACGCTCACCTCTTTCCCTCTAGTCTGAACAAGGCACCCCTTCTGTAAGGCAATCCTCTCTCTTCTGTGAAATCTTGCAGCACCAGTGGTTCTGCTCCTTTTCTTCACTATTGGCAGCTCAGAGTCCACAGAAGAGCTCACATTTCTCCAACATTAAAACAGAGGAACTCAAAAATAAAACAACAGCAACCCTCCAAACCAAAAAAAACTAGTTCCATATAACTTTTACTCTCACAGCCAAGGTTTTTGATAGTAAGGTCTGTACTCAGACTCTACTTCCTCAATTTTTTATCCTTTGTAAAATTAAACAAGGAAAAAAAGGTCTTTCCAAAGGAAAACACAAAACCAGAAAATCAGAAATAGGTCTCCCTGTTAAGAATAGAATCTTGCTAACTAGATTTCTTAGGATAAGAACATAAATCCCAAATCAGATTGCATTTTGTTATCATGGAACTTTCTGTTGGCAAAATCTCTTGACAACAAAAGAGAAAAACACACAAATAATCTTCTATTGTAAGATTTGTTTGTTATCCAAAAAGAAATATATATTTGGACCCTTCTACTCCCCTTACACTGGAGTATGTTTTAAGGCTGATGGAGTGATAAGTTGAAAAGAAATGGTGGTTCTCAAGCTGAATCTATTGATGGAAATGAATCAGCAGGAAGTTTGCTGGACTTTCGTAAGGTGCATTATTGAAAAAGGTGTGAAAAGTGCCATGTAAACTCCTCCTGGCCGAAGGGAACAATTCTGAATTCTCTCTTCCTCCTGTGGTAGAGTCCTCTATAAAGTAATTTCTGATTTCTTCCCCCTGAATCCTAAATGTCTTTTGTTTGTACTTGATGATAATCTTCCACACCAGCCGCACTCAAAACTCTAGCCTCTACCTCTGTCATTCTTCCGCTGCACTTGGTGATGGTCACCTCCTCATGACACCTCCTGCCACAGCCGGTGGGCATCTCCTGTAACCTCTTGGAGGTACTTGATTCTGATGACCAGCCCCTTCTTGAAATTTCTTTCTCCCTCAGTTCTCAAGAAGCCATCTCTCCTGGCTCCTCCCCTAGCTTCCTTCTCTTGCTGTCCCCTAAAATTGGTGTTCCTCAGGGTTCTTTCCTTGGGCCTCTAACTCCACATGCTCTCCTTTGGTTGTCTATTGCTCCTGTGGTTTCAGGTATGGATAAGCCATAGATTATGCAGATAATCTCCACCTCTGGCCTTTGTCTGTCTTCTGAGTTGATGGTCCTCAGGCAGTAAAAATCAACATGTAGACTGAACCAGAATTATTGTCTCTTTCTCAGACTTGCTTTTCCTCCATGTCACTGCAGCCCCACACTTGAGAGTCATCCTAGCTCTTCCTCTCTTTCTCGGTCCATATTTAATTGCTGACTGAGTATTGCTTTTTCAACTCCTTAATACCTGTTGCTTTGCCCCCTTCTCTCTATCCCCATCGCCACTGCCTCAGTTCAGACTTCCCATGTCTCATTCTTTGAGTTTGCCACCTGCCTACTCGCTTCTGGTCATTCACTTCTCTAATGCATCCACCATGTGAACACTGTGATGATGTCAGAAGGATCATTTTAAGATACAAATCTGATCATGTCACTTCCCTATTGAGTACCCTTTATTAGCTTCCCAGTGCCCAGGGGATAAAGTTCAGACCTTTAGCGTAGTATAAAAGATTGCTTGTTAATTGTCCTCCCTTCCTAAACTGTGCATCTCAGCTGTCTTGGGGGTCTCAGACTCAAAGGCCTACAGTGGAGGGGGCAGTGGGGGCCATGTAGGGCTGTTGTGAACTGGAGAGTTCATAACCCCATTGATGGGGCAGCCAGTGCTATAGACTGAATGTTTGTTTCTCCCCCAAATTCGTATGTTAAAATCCTAGCCCCAGATTTGATGGTATTAGGTCGGTATGTAGGTGATTAGGTCATGAGGGCTCCGGGATTAGTGCCTTTCTAAAAGAGATCTTAGAGAAGTCCCCTCCCTACTTCCACCGTGTGAGGTGCAGCAAGAAGACGGCCTTCTATGACCCAGGAAGCGGGCGCCCACCAGGCACGGGATCTCCAATGCCTTGATCTTGGACTTTCAGCTTCCAGCACTGAGAGAAATAGATGTTTGTTGCTTAAGCCACCCAGTCTGTGGTATTTTGGTTATTGCAGTCTGAATGAACCAGGATGGCCGCTGTTTGGCTCTGGCCAAATTGCTGCTGGGTGGGGAATTTGGGCCCAGTGTGGCCAAATAACTTTTTTTTTTAAAATGAGAAGCTGGATTTTGATGTTAAATTTTCCATTTATTAAGTGTTGAAAACTAATTTAACAAAATTAAAAAACATTGTGTGGTAGTTCATCATTAAAGTGAAAAAGAAAAACAAACACAGGAGCTGTGTAACAAATTAAACACATGTGTGTAAGATTGTGCTAGAATGACTCCTGTGTCTATGAGCTCTCCTGATTCTGCATCTCAGCCTCATGGAATTGCTACCAGTGCCCTAAGTGTGCTGTGTTCTCTTGCCTTTTTTTTTGTTGTTGTTGACTTGCTCCGTTTGAAATGCCCTCTCCTTCCACCTACTCCCACCCTTCTCCTAAACATATGGTAAGGACTTTGAAAATTACCCTCATTTGTTAAGACTACCCTCCTAAGTCCCTCCTTTCTGAAGCATTTCCTGACATTCTTTCAGCCCATGTTATGGAGAACTGACTCTTTTCTTTGCACTCCAACAGTCTATGGAGTTTTTGTGTCTTTATCAGTTTCCATGATGCAACCTCTAGACTGTATGCTCCAAGGGGCAGGTTCCATGTGTTATTTACTTATCTGTGTATCCTCTGGGTCTAGCACAGTGAATAGCACCTAGTAGGCACTCAATAAATATTTGTTGAATGAGTAAACTAGGTAGTAGTTAGTTGCCAAGATGTATACTTTCTAAAATTAATTTTTATAAAAAATTGCCAAAATGATATTTTGCAGTTAAAAAGTTAATATCATTACAAGATCCTTATAAATATTGATGCCTCTTTTGGAAGCTAGTCTCCAAAAGTGTCTCCCAATAAAACATGCCTTCCGGTATTCACGCTTTCGTGTGGTCCCCTCCTCTTGAGTCTAGGCTGGCCTGTGACTCACTTTCTGACCAATAGAATGAGGTAAAAATGACAATGTCTGACTTCCAAGGCTGGATCATATGAGGTCTATGGCTTCTGCCAAAGTCTCTTGGAATGCTTGCTCTTGGGAACTCCCTGCTGGGCCTGAAGTCGCATGAAGACCCCTGCTGGGCTCTCAGCCAACAGAACAGCTAGCATCCACTGCCATCATGGGAGTGAGGCAGCACACATCCAGCCCAACCCAGCCTTCAGCTCAAAGCCCGATCCACTGTCTCACAGCAACAACATGACATCCCCTAGTGAGAACTGTCCATCTGAGCCCATTCAGCCCACAGAGCTGTGGAAGATCATAGTACAATGATGTTTTAAGCCAACAAGTTTTGTAGTGGTTTGTTGAGCAGCGATGGATAGCCAGGACACCTTTGATGTGAATAAACATTATGCTTGAAATTATTAAGTCAAAAATGGTTTAAACTGTTTTGCTGCAATTGACCTTGGAGTTCTGTGCTGTATTATTTCATAAATAACCTACCTGACCTCATGCTTCAATGACTCTTTTTATATGTACAGTTTTCTTTATTTAGAGAGTTGTATACTATTGATATATTTACATATTATCTTAAAATATCTTTTCTCTAACAAGCTCATACACATCAAATCCTTATACAGTGAATAACATGATGATGAAAATTGGTAGTGTAAATTCCATCCTATAGTAGCCAGTGTACTTCACTAGAATAAAATAGTAGAAAATATTTTTAATAACCCTTTCTATAAAGCAGTCATTCCCTAGTAAAATAATCTATGGCAGGTTTTAGCTGGTAATATTTATTTAGTTCTCCATTTTTAAATTAAGCTATAATTTGCATTCAGCAAAATTCATTGTTCTGCAAGTTTTGACAAATACAGACAGCTGTATAACCACCACCACAATCAAGATACGAAACAACTCCCTCACCCTCCCAAATTTCCTTGTTCCCCTTTGTAATCAAGCCTTCCCCCACCCTAAGCATAAACAACATAAAACTAACCACTATAAAGTGAACAGTTCAGCAGCATTTAGTACATTCGCAGTGTTATGCAAACACCACCTTTATCTAGTTCCAACACACTTCCATTACTCCAAAGTAAAATTTCTTACTTACAGTTTTCTCCCCCATTCCTCATTCCTGCCAGTCCCTGGCAACCACCAATCTGCATTCTGTCTCTATGGATTTATCTGTCCTGGATATTTCATAATATATAAATGGAATCATACAATATGTGACCTTTTATGACTGGCTTCTTTCACCTAGCATAATGTTTTTGAGGTTCTTCGGTGTTGTAGCATGTATCAGTACTCTATTCATTTTTTATGGCTAAATAATATTCCATTGTATGGATGTGATCTTTGTTTCTTTTTGTCCCTATAGTTTTGCCTTGGCAAGAATATCATATGAATTAAATTATATCATTTGAAGGCTTTTGAATTCAATGAAATATTTTGATCTTTGCTTTTGGAATATATGGGTGCCTTCAAATGTCCCTATCACTTATTAGACTTTTTTTCTCCTGGTTCTGGGGTGGCATGATATTTTGGAGTCATAATTTATGTGGAGTCATAATTTATTCTCCCTATGCTTTGTCAAACTTCCTCATTTTTAAACTGAGGACTTGCCCTGAGTGTGGACACTCAAGATTAGTCACCATTTCTTTCAGGAAAGGTGGTTGGTGTGAAATCATGAACATGTATCTGACTTTTCACTTTAAATTCAAAAGCCATTTATTTTATGGGTTCTGAGTGTGGACACTCAAGATTAGTCACCATTTCTTTCAGGAAAGGTGGTTGGTGTGAAATCTGTGAACATGTATCTGACTTTTCACTTTAAATTCAAAAGCCATTTATTTTATGGGTTTGAATAAGATTTGTGAAGAATACTTAAGAAGTCACGTTTTTTCCCCTCCATGAGCCACAGAGGAGAAGAGAAAAACTATGGACTGGAGAGATGAGCTAGTTAGAGGCAGAAGTAAGAGATGGTGGAGAAAGCGGCATCTGCTGCCTCCCGCCCCTTCTGGAGAACCTGAGTTGCAGGAGGAGCAGTCGCTGGGACATTCATATATGTAAGGGATGGGGGCACAGAGGGAGCTTGAGATTAGGTCCAGGGTGGGATCTGGGAAAGCTCCGGAATCTGGAACTTCTCTATACTGTACTGGTGGGATGTCCCCCCAGAAGTGTCAACACAGAGAGCACCCCAACAGCCCCACCCCAGGTTCCTGGCTGAGAGCAGATACCATTTACATCACTCAAGAAGGGCTTAGAAGTGAGCCAAGAGGAAGCGTGGGTGCAGATGTGCCTGAAGGGGTCTCTTGGTAGGGAGACCAGCAGTGGTAAGACTATGTACTGTGTGGCTAGAGACTGGATGGGAATTCAGCCCCGTCAGCAAATGCTGGCCTGGAGGGTGATGATGGTGGCAAGGGACGAGATGCCCTCTCCAGGTGTCATAGTGCTGCACTAGCCCCAAGAGCTTAGAAACCACCTAGGGAAAAGGAACTAGAGAAAATCCTGAACTGATTTCAAACTTAGAATGGTGAAATGTACCTGGAATTAGCTAGGAGTGTAATTTCTGCCAACAGGAGGAATTGGAACTTGAGATAGAGATTATGAGTGGCAGCCTTACTAGCCCCTTTGTGCCTCAGTCTTTCATCTGGCAAGGAGGGAGGCAATCATGATACCTCCCACATAAGGTTATTGCGAGGATTAAACGAGTTAAGATGTACACAGCATTTAGGATGCTGCCTGGCACACTGCAGGTGGTAGCTCTCATTGTCTGCAAAATACATGCATACATACATACATACATACCGCAAGCAAACAAACTGAGAAACAAAAAGTGATAGAAAAACAAAGACACTGCTTTAAAAAATTATCTATTGTAGTTCTGTGGTATTGTACAGGTGAACCAGGAAATCGGAGTTCTGCCCTTTCAATTCAAGCTGTCAGTTTAAGACATAACCAAACTTCTGACAGTCCCTACTGTTGCTGATAAAGCTAAAGCTAAAATAAATACTGACGGAAATGCACTGGGCAATTAGGATGACAAGGCCGGCTGGCTATTTTAGGCAAGGCTTTATAGGGTCTTTGCATTTGGGGAGTCACCCTGGATCTCGTCTTTAACTTTGTGCTCTTATGGGCTTAACTTTATCAGTCTGCTCAGAGTCTTCCTGTGACTCTCTCTCTCTCTCTCCATATATATTACAAGTAAAAATATTTTCTGTTCAAACTTTTTTAGCAATGTGAAAGATTTATTGGTCAATTTGATAATAGCATATCATTATAAATGTTTTATTGTTAGGAATGAGTAGCTAAAATATAATATGTGATACAGTTTTTCTTGTGGCTTTCTTACTAATTCTTATGTTACCCATCATAACATTTTTAGGATTGCTAACCATATTCTTTTTTTCAGTTTTCGCAGTTCTGTACTTAAGGTCAGTAATCATCAGGGTCCATTACATGTGCTATTGGCTTCCAGCCTGTTAACTCTTTGTTGGATTGTTTTTCAGAGAATTGGCCGTAGCCCTTCTCCTGATCAGCCTAGTCCTCTGTTCCATTATTCAGTGTTTTCAGGCACTGTTTTTCATTCATTATGCAAAAGTTTAAAACTTCAGTCCTGTAAAGAGAGCTGTGTGCCTGGTCTGATTTTCCAGCACTAAAACCAAATAAAACACACATAAAGTCCATTTTTAAAAATCCACATTGCATGAGGGCCCAGAAAAGTTTTTTGTCTTATATCAAGTTGTCCCCAGGAAATCACTAGGCCTGAAGCCCCCAGGGTGTGCACATGCTTGTTTTAGGTGCTTATGTTAAGATGGCATTTCACCGGTTTTGAATAGTACTTTCCAGAGCTCCGATGCTGTGCTTCTTTGTTTTAATAGGGGAAAGAAAGGATTATCTTTTTTTCCAAAATACTCATGTTTCTCTAACATGTTCAAACCCATTCGTGACTAAATCATTATAGTGAAGTGCTTGGAAGGCTTTTTATTCTGGTGAGTTCTGGGCATGCTCACATTCTACACTGTGCATTAATGCCAGGCTCCCATGTTCTCCAGGGAGAAGGTTGATCTTAGTAATAAACTCAACAGTGGGACTCGAGCAGGCTCTTTTAGCTCAGACAGAAGCTAAAGCAAGGACACAAAAGAAGCGTTCCAAAGGCCACAGCAGGTTGCTTTCAGGAAAAGAGAATCAGTAACTTATTTTTAAGCACTCTTAACAAGCCTGTACACCATAGCTACTTTGTCTTTTAAGCTGCTTCGAAACCCTCACCACTCTGGAGTGAAGGTGCTGGCGCTTTTTTAGTGCTTTTCTCACTCTGCTCCCCCAATTGCTTTAACTGAGGCGATAGAACCCACGTGAGTAGGGTCCCTGGAGTTCAAGGACGCTGGAGTGCCCGGGCCCTGAAAGCAGGTGCTGTGCAGCCCGGCGCTGGCAAGCCCGAGCAGCCGGCTGAGTTGTGACTTCACTCGGGGCCGAGGCAGCAGGAGGCGAGGTGATGCCGGAGCGAAAAGCCCAGGGACTCCGGCGTGGGCTGCGAGAACCACACCGACAGGCCCATCTTGAAATCTGTTTAAAGGATGGCGCGTTCAGGAGTGTTGACCGCATTTCGCCTAGTGAACAGATTTCAATTTTTAATTGTTGTAGTAAGCAGCGAAGCAGAATGGCAGGATGGAGTCTGTTTTTCTCCCCCTACCCTACGCCCCTATGGCTCTCAGGGACTTCTCCCCCTTTCTCTGTACTTAACGTGGCCTGGGAGTTTGAGCGGGGTGAGACCCGTTCTCAACACTCATGCCACATTTAGATGCCCAGTACATCTGCCCTTTCTTTCTCCTTCTCGAATAAACTTTGCCTAAGAATATTGGGGATGAAGGATCGATCATGAGGGGGAGCAAATAAAAGGATTTCAGAAATTATGATCCCCCATTTTCCAGGCAACCCAGCCCCGGTTGACAGCATTAATCTTCTGCACAAATAGTCCTTCCAATCCTCCCCCAGCTGCCATACAGGCGCCTCTCTCTGGCTATTCTTTTTTAAATCCCCACCTCACACCAGATTTTCATGTTTTCCTTCATCTTCCCACTTTTTTGCTCAAAGCCACCCTCCCAACGTCCACTGCTTTTTAAAACATGTCCACACCATTGCTCAACTAGCAGTTTCCAGTTCCTCCCCCTGCCTCCTGCCACTGTCACTGGGCCGGTGAAAGCCAGCCCCTTACCTATTTGTTTTATTACTTTAGGGCAAGATAACAGTTACATTTTTGAAGTATTTTTCACTGACTTGATATCAGGTATTTTGATGGACTCAAGATGATCATTCAAACACATGTTCTCTCCTTGCAATTACATAATGAGGTAGAATGCTAGTTAGCAATGTGTACACACACACACACACACACACACACACACACACACACACACACACACACTCCTTTTGGTCTATGGTAGGAGAATATTACCTAAAAGGGCAGACAGGTGAATCTGGGTTTACATGACAGTTGTTCAAGAAAGATGCTAATTCCACTTCCTTTTTTATATTTTCCTCCAGTTCAGGAAGGTGTTGCAGGAGCTAGCTTGTCATAGGAGTCATGGGCTTAGGGGATGGTCACTTTTCAGTCACGCTATTAATAAAAAAAGACATTGTTCCAGGCTTAGTTTAATAGTAAGCTGCAATCTAGACTCATAACTGTAGAGGGCACTCTTGTCTCAATAATAGCACTGCCGTTGTCACTAGGAATAGATGCCAGGCGGTGGGGTAGAGAAGCTTTTTATTACTAGGTATTTTATGGGAAGGAGATAAGGTGCTTTTTGCGATAGACAATAAATCCATACCGTTTCATTTGATCTTTTATAACTCGTGTTCCTTAAGAATAAGCTCATCTTCTAAGTTGTATTCTCTGGTTACAGTTTGTTACAAGCGTGGAAGCCCCCAACCAGGGACAATGAATCTCTTTAATGTTTTATACCTGGTGTTGGTCCTGCCACTTGGTAACTGATGCTTTGTGTGCTGGGAGCTGTGAGTGACCTTTCAAAACTGGTGAAAGGAGGAGGGCACCCTTTGCATGAAAGCCTTCGGTGGTTTACAATTTAGAATGAACTCCCCACCAAGACCTTATAGGCTGTAGCCTCTCTCGGCTCTCTCACTCTCTCTCCTTTCGCTCCTGCTGTCCTTGCCCAGCTGGTCCACATGCCTGCCCTTGCAGCTCTTCCATCCTCTCAGGGGGCTTTTCCAAGCATCCTCCATCCTCCGTAGCTGGCTCCTTCTCTTCTCTCAGTCTTCTGTTCATAGAAACTCCTCAGAGGGGACTTTATTGTCTACCTTATCTCAGATAGGCCCCTCCACAGCCAACTGTTTGTTCAATTAAAAAAATTTACATTGTGTTATAATTACATAAGAAGACTTCACATAACATAAAATTCACTATAAAAGTATACAATTTAATGGTTTTTAGAGTATTCACAGTATTGTACAACCATCACCACCATCTAACATCAGAATATGTCCATTGCCCCAGAAAGAAACCCCATATGATTAAGAAGTCACTTCCCACCCCTCCTTCCTTCCATCCCTGGCATCCACTGACCTACTTTTTGTCTCTGTGGATTTGCCTGGTCTGGACATTTATCACCCACCTCTCTCTCACTGCCAAAGAGCCTTGTTTGTTTCCTTCCCAGCGTGGATGTGTTTATTCATTTACTTATCTGTCATTTATGCTCACAGTCCATGAGGAACTTGTGGAGCTTCCTCCCAATGCAGCGTGCCCAGCAGTAGAGGGAGCCTAGCCTTTTCCTGGAGGGGCTGATGAGTGTGGTGGAGTGACCACTGCTGGACTGTCGCGGAAGAGCCTCCTCTATGGAGAGGATGACCTCCAGGAGCTCCTACAATTCCGAGTGTCTACATTTCTATGAATCTCTTTCCCATTTGTTATATTTCTAGTAACAGCTCTTCAGGGCTCCACGTTTTCCCCAAGTATTTTCTCTTCTTCACT
>NW_007726681.1:546305-575179 GCF_000696425.1 Galeopterus variegatus | reverse complement strand
AGTCCATGAGGAACTTGTGGAGCTTCCTCCCAATGCAGCGTGCCCAGCAGTAGAGGGAGCCTAGCCTTTTCCTGGAGGGGCTGATGAGTGTGGTGGAGTGACCACTGCTGGACTGTCGCGGAAGAGCCTCCTCTATGGAGAGGATGACCTCCAGGAGCTCCTACAATTCCGAGTGTCTACATTTCTATGAATCTCTTTCCCATTTGTTATATTTCTAGTAACAGCTCTTCAGGGCTCCACGTTTTCCCCAAGTATTTTCTCTTCTTCACTTGAAACCCAAAGAGTCATAAATAGTTTAACCACATTCTGCAGAGTACCAAATGGGCTTCTAGAAGACTCTTTAAGGGATGGGATCATGCTGTAGCAATAAATGACAGTAGCATTTACGGCGCACGGGCCATATGCCGAGCAGAGAGATGTGTGCTTTGCTTACATTTCTTCTCTTGTTCTTATAACCCTGTGAGGTAGGTACTGTTATTACATCCCATTTTAAAGATGAGAGAACTGAGGTTTAGAGAAGTGACATGTTCCACTCAGCTAGTTTGTGGCTGAGTAGGGACTGGAGTCCCGGCAGTGAGACCTACTGGGCTCATACTCTTGTCAACTCCACTCTTTTTTTGCCCTCAGACTTCAGTCACATTACCTGGTGGTTTAATGTTTGCCTGTTAGTGAATATGACTGCTCCTGTTTCCTCAAGTTCTTAACACAGCACCAGAGCAGCAGTTTTTATTATATCGGATTCTCTTTTGCCCTCCAGCTTGGGAAGTGACCAGTGAGGTGTCCTCGGAATGCCAGGGGGTTGTGTAAGCATTTGTGCATGGGTGGAAAGAAGAATCTCTGTCAGCCACAGCAGTTCAGACTTCCAGAGCAGGTGGCTATGGGAAGAGAGTGGTTTCCTGCAGGAGATTGACCGCAGAACTGCCCTGAACAGCTTAGGCATGTGTAGCAGTCAGGGTTCTCCAGGAAACAGAACCAATAGGATGTGTGTATATATATAGAAAGAGATTGATTTTAAGGGATTGACTCATGCTATCATGGAGGCTGGTTAGGAGGCCAGAGGGAGTGGGGCCTTGAGGGCCGCTGTGAGGCCCTGGCTTCTACTCTGAGAGAGCACTGAGCCCTGGCGGGTATTGTGCAGAGCAGTGCCATGGTCTGGCTACTGTGTTGGGAGCAGACTGTGTGTGTGTGTGTGGGGCGAGTATCGGAAGGTGGGGCGGGCAAGACAGAAGCAGAGAGACTTGCCAGAATTCAGGAGAGAGACGGGGGTGCCGTGGATCAGCGTGATGGTGAGAAGTAGCCAGGGTCCTTATCTGCTCTGAAGGCCAGGCCTGCGGGTTTGCTGCCTAGAGTGAGGGCCTGTGCTGCGTGTGTCTGAAGTGGGAGCTTCAACACGTGCATTCCCATCCAGCCCTCTCCTGAGCAATTTCAAATCAAGGTAGGATGGAGATGGTCTTTAGCTTTTCAGGATTCTTGTCCTCAACAAGTGTCTGAGGACTGCCTTCAGGGCTGTTTTAGGATGTGTTACCAGTTTGGTCTTTGTGGGACAGAGACCCCTCCAGGGGCCTGGGTGGCTTCACTGCTGTGGCCCAGGGTGGATTTACCTGACTGCCTACTGCCAGGTCCTCATGCGCTGTAGACATCTGTGACCCAGCAGCAACTCAAAGGAAGTGACCTCATGAGCATGCCTTTCAAGCCACACAGGATGGGCTGGAGTGCGACGTTCGCCGGTCGCTCTGGTTTACACCAAATTCAACAACTTGTGGCCTGCAGATACTCAGTATAAATAGCTGGAAAAGCCTGACCTTGACAACCTCATTTCTCATTCCTTTCTTGTTACAGGTAATAGAGCTGAAAATGTGGTTTTAATTATAGCACTAATGAAAACTGAAAATCCAGACAGACACTTGACGAACTCTGCTGCGCTTTATATTACATTTGTGCTAACTACAAAGTGCCCAGCTGGGTGTAACATTATCCCCCTTTCCTCGAGCATCCGCCTGACTGAAGCTGTATAATTGATGTGTACTTTGGCAGGAGGTCAGCTTAAAAGTTTTTTTTTTTGTTTTAAGATTTTTTTTTTTTAAAACATCTTTAACGGTATTTTGGGGAAAGGAGTACGTTTATCACCTGGGCTGGAAGAACATTTTCTCTGGGTTGCTNCAGTCAGGGTTCTCCAGGAAACAGAACCAATAGGATGTGTGTATATATATAGAAAGAGATTGATTTTAAGGGATTGACTCATGCTATCATGGAGGCTGGTTAGGAGGCCAGAGGGAGTGGGGCCTTGAGGGCCGCTGTGAGGCCCTGGCTTCTACTCTGAGAGAGCACTGAGCCCTGGCGGGTATTGTGCAGAGCAGTGCCATGGTCTGGCTACTGTGTTGGGAGCAGACTGTGTGTGTGTGTGTGTGGGGCGAGTATCGGAAGGTGGGGTGGGCAAGACAGAAGCAGAGAGACTTGCCAGAATTCAGGAGAGAGACGGGGGTGCCATGGACCAGCGTGATGGTGAGAAGTAGCCAGGGTCCTTATCTGCTCTGAAGGCCAGGCCTGCGGGTTTGGGCGAGTATCGGAAGGTGGGGCGGGCAAGACAGAAGCAGAGAGACTTGCCAGAATTCAGGAGAGAGACGGGGGTGCCGTGGATCAGCGTGATGGTGAGAAGTAGCCAGGGTCCTTATCTGCTCTGAAGGCCAGGCCTGCGGGTTTGCTGCCTAGAGTGAGGGCCTGTGCTGCGTGTGTCTGAAGTGGGAGCTTCAACACGTGCATTCCCATCCAGCCCTCTCCTGAGCAATTTCAAATCAAGGTAGGATGGAGATGGTCTTTAGCTTTTCAGGATTCTTGTCCTCAACAAGTGTCTGAGGACTGCCTTCAGGGCTGTTTTAGGATGTGTTACCAGTTTGGTCTTTGTGGGACAGAGACCCCTCCAGGGGCCTGGGTGGCTTCACTGCTGTGGCCCAGGGTGGATTTACCTGACTGCCTACTGCCAGGTCCTCATGCGCTGTAGACATCTGTGACCCAGCAGCAACTCAAAGGAAGTGACCTCATGAGCATGCCTTTCAAGCCACACAGGATGGGCTGGAGTGCGACGTTCGCCGGTCGCTCTGGTTTACACCAAATTCAACAACTTGTGGCCTGCAGATACTCAGTATAAATAGCTGGAAAAGCCTGACCTTGACAACCTCATTTCTCATTCCTTTCTTGTTACAGGTAATAGAGCTGAAAATGTGGTTTTAATTATAGCACTAATGAAAACTGAAAATCCAGACAGACACTTGACGAACTCTGCTGCGCTTTATATTACATTTGTGCTAACTACAAAGTGCCCAGCTGGGTGTAACATTATCCCCCTTTCCTCGAGCATCCGCCTGACTGAAGCTGTATAATTGATGTGTACTTTGGCAGGAGGTCAGCTTAAAAGTTTTTTTTTTGTTTTAAGATTTTTTTTTTTAAAACATCTTTAACAGTATTTTGGGGAAAGGAGTACGTTTATCACCTGGGCTGGAAGAACATTTTCTCTGGGTTGCTTGACATTCCCCACCCCCATTGCAAACTTCTTCTAGAGCATTCCACATGTTACCTTCAAGGAAAAGCTCCAGGGCCAGAAGTGAGCTTAGAGACTGACTTTAACTTGGAGCCATATAACTTTGTCATTGGCCAGTGATCCTACCTCACCACACAGACCTGGACTCTCTATTCCTTCCTGTCAGAAGACTGTGCTCACAGTCCCTGAGAGGAAAGTGATGGTGGCCATGATGGAGAGGCTGCACCATATCGGTCCTCACCTGCTGGTCCACGTCTGCCACACGGCTGCCTCCCCAGGCCATGGGAGCCCTTTAGACACAGAGTTGCCAAATAAAATACAGGATGCCCAGTTAAATTTGAATTTCAGTAAACAGCAAATACTTAAAAATTTTAATAATTTGTTGTTTATCTAGAATTCAAGTTTAACTGGGCATCCTGTAGTTGTATTTGTTGAATCCGGCAACTTTACTAGCAGGGTTTCTGTGACCAGACGAGGTCCCTGAAGGAACTTCCAAAGACACAATGTAAGTTTAGCTCTGTTCTAGTTCACCATATACCTCCATCCACATCCCACCTGACTATGAAATATTTTTGTCATCTGCTCCTTAGGCTACACAGAACGCCCTGAGTTCACCCTCACAGTTCTAGATGATTGGAATTTATGGCATGGTTGACCTCAAAAATAATAAATGGGGGCTGGCTGATTAGCTCGGTTGGTACAGCCTGGTGCTGACAACACCAAGGTCAAGGGTTTTGGATCCCCTTACCAACCAGCCTCAAAAAAAAAAAAAAAAGAAATGTTCTGCAGAGACACCACTGATAATAATGGTATCTTTATGAGGTTGGGTAGATAGCCTGGGCCAAATTACATCATCTCTTTCTTGTTTAATTTATAATCCTCTTGTTTTTATTTAAATTTTTGTAGAGGTGATCTATTCTTATTAAATTTATAGATTTCAACAAAACGTAAAGGGCATACAGTAAGAAGTCTCCCTTTTCCTTCTCTTGTCTGGCCATCCAGTTCCCTTCCCCACAGGCAACGCATACTATTAGTTCCATAATTTTTCTTCCAGAGATATTTATGCATATGTACACAATAGGTACATATTCTTCCTCCTCCCTGTTTCTACATAATTGTTAGCATACTGTACCCACTGTACTTATTGCACTAAAAGTATCTTCTTTTTTTCTCTTACTCTATCTTAGATACGTTGTCATATCATGGCATACGGAATGTTCTTATCCTTCTTTATGGTTGTATAGTATTACATTGTATGGATGTAGCATAATTTGTTTAATCAGCCTCCTTTTGATGGACATTTATGTGGGTTCCAATTGTTTGCCGTTACAAACCACGATGCAGTACATGCATTATTTTGCATTTATGTGAATATATCTTAGGTTAAATTCCTAGATATGGAGTTGTTGTGTCTAAGAGTATATGTATGCATCTATAGTTTGCCAAATTGCTCTCTGTATTAGTTTCCTATTGCTGTTGTAACAAATTACCACAAATGCAGAGGCTTAAAACAGCACAGAATTTTTATCTTACAGTTCTGAAGGTCAGAAGCACTAAAATCAAGTAGTGGGCCAGGCTGTGCTCCTGTTGGAGGCTCTGCGGAGAAACCATTTCCTTGCCTTTTCCATCTTCCAGAAACTACCTGCATTTCTTGGCTCGTGGCCCCTTCCTCCATCTTCAAGGCAGCAGTGTAACATCTCCTAATCTTTCTCTGATTTCTGCTTCTGTCATCACATCTTCTCCAACTCTGGCACTCCTGCCTCCCTTTTATAAAGACTGTTATGATTATATTGGGCTCACCTGGATAAGCCGGGATACTCTTACCATTTCAGGATCTATAACTTTCATCACATGTACAAAGTCCCTTTTGCCATGTAAGGTCACCCATTTACAGATTTTGGGGATTAGCATGTGGACATCTTTGTGGGGTCATTATGCAGACTACCACACTCTCCATAGAGTCTGTACCAATTTAAACACCCATCATAGCCTCACTCACAAAAAGCCCATTCACATGTTTTGAATCTTTACCAGTCTGGTAGGTTAAATAAATGGTATCGCCATGTAAATTTTACATTGCATTTCTCCTCTTATGGGTGTGGGGAGATCTATCATATACCTAAGAGTGATTTCTTTTTCTTTTTGAAGTGTCTGTTCAAATCATTGCTTATTTTTGTATAAGGTTGTCAGTTGGATATGATATATGTTAGTGAGAGTAGATGATATTTCTGAGAAATAAGTTGCACATATTTTTTTCCATTCTGTCATTTGTTTCTACTTTGCTTATTTAAGGTTGTCAGTTGGATATGATATATGTTAGTGAGAGTAGATGATGTTTCTGAGAAATAAGTTGCACATATTTTTTTCCATTCTGTCATTTGTTTCTACTTTGCTTATGGAAGATTTTTCACCACTCAAAAGGTTTTATTTTTATGTTATTGAATTCATCAAATTTATGGCTCCTAGGTTTTGTGTCATAGTTACAAAGCTCTTCTCCACTTAAGGTAATAAAAGAAACACCATTTCTTTTTATATTTAAATTAATAAAAAACAACACAGGAAACATGGTCTTTGTTAAAAAGGTAGAAAATACAGATCAACAAAAAGAAAAAAAAAAACACCTAAAACACACATTCTGTTGTGTATTCTATATAAGGGTGGACTATGGGTTATGATCTGTTTGAAAGGGGGGCTGGGTGGTGGGTTGCTGAAGATGCCCCACAATAGTTGAGGCTATTGTGAGCATCTCTTCCCAGCACCACCTCAGCAACATCAATTTGGTAGTTTGAAATTGATCTGGTTGAGAGTATTTACACTACAGAAATTGGGAAATGCTACAGATTAGAGTTATTTCCCCTAGAGAGCCAGTTGTTAAACATTTACCAGCACACCACTAGGGCTAGAGAATATGTATAAGAGCTTTTTTCTATTAAAAAAAAAAATCCAAGAACTGGTTTTACTTAGTTTTTTTTGTTTATTTGAGAATAGCTGAGTGGGGGTGAGTGGGGCAAGTGTGTATTGTCTGAGTGTGGGATGGCATTAAATGTGTGGTGTTTCTGTGGGCACATGTGTGTGCAGACACATACGTTTACTTAAATGTCATATTGTACATTAAATCTGGTGACTTGCTTTTTTGTATCCTTAGCAGTATCTTTCTGCCTCAATAAATATTTATTCAAATCATTATTTTAATGGTTGTATAGTATGCCACCGAGTGATTTATTGCATTTGACCGATCCCCTATTATGAGACATTAATGAAACATCTGTATGTCTTGGTTTTCCCCTCCAGTTGATATATTAGGCTGTTCAATTCTCTCTCAACCATGTTGGGATTATGAGTGAGAAAACTTTGAAGAAGTGCTTTGATACCCTCAGATATTGGATACCTTTACAATGGTGGCCTCACTGTTCTAACTAGCCCCAACCAGGCAGGCCTTTTCGGAGATGCCCTGGTTTCTTTTGGTATAACTAGCTCAGACCCCTTAGAAACATACATTTTGGAGATATTTATGTAGCAACAGCAGCTCAGGAAGGAAGAATGCTAGCACTAGAGATGTGGACTCCAAGAGACAGAAACCCTGCCATGAGACAGACAGGAAAGGTGACAATTAAACTGGAGATAAAAATAATGAGGATAAATCCTATCAACTCAGTGAGAGTTTCAGACAGGCCAGCAGGAATGGAGGATTCAGGGTGGGGGATAATTAGGATATTTTTGGTCAAAGGGACTTAAAGAGAGAATAACATTTCCTAGTTCGTATAGACTGAAAAAGTGCAACACTATGATTCTTTTTCAAATATCCAGAATATCCTTAACACCATATTTTGGAGAATTTAAAAGAAATATAAGAAAAGAGTGAGTGAACTTTTTAATAAGGGAAAAATTGGAATTTTCATAAGTTTATAAGCACCTTTGAACAACTATTTTGCAAGGTATCAGTTTGATTTTATGTCCAGAATTTTGTTATGTCATTGGGTATAAGTATGTTTTTGATGATGAAATATGGGATTACTTCACTCAAGTTAGCTCACAGAGTAATCCTGTGACGTTATTTGAATAACGTAATTGCTCTGAGTGGGATTTCATCTACAAAAGGAGGTAAGTGCTCTGAACTTTTTCAACAAGTGCTAAGAGTATTGCTAATATGTGGAATTTTAATTAGTGCCTACACCAAATCTTTGAAAATAATCTTTTGGTGTTTCCTTGAGCCTAAGAATAAACAGACACAACTTAATTGAAATACTGTATATACTCTGTGGTTTTTGATTCTTAAAACACATTGTTGCCACTGGAAGGCAGTGTTGCATAGTCACTGTGTTCATCCAAGATGTTGGGTGGATCTGAAGATTTGGCCTGAATTTGCAGGGAATCCAAATGAGCCCAAAGAAGTGCTTTCATCTATGCCTCTTTTCTGAATCAGGCAATGATCATGGGCTGCTCATGGACGGACCATCCTGTTGGGTAGTTTCTTTAAGCAGGAATGTTCGCATTAATTATATGAAATCAGCCTGTAAGTATAATCAAGGTGGTAAGCCTTGATTCCCTTTGGTCTTCACTTTTTCCAGCTGTAAAATGGGGCTATCAATCCTTGCAATCTGATGGCATAATGCAATTATAATAATAGAAAAAAAAGCAGATGTGGAATTTCCATATAGTCAGATAAAAACTGGCAAGCTGGTTAACAAATCATAAAGGCATCCTTTCAGAAATCTCACTTTGATGATTAACTTTTAGTAGACCAAATTATTTCATGATTATTAGATATCTTTTTCCTATCACCTATTAAACCTGGTAGAATTCTAGATAAATTGTGGGTTCTCAAGGAAAATTAGTTCAACAATTAAATATTCTTTCTGCATTTTTTTTTTCTCCTTATCAACTAGTACTCTGTAGTGTTTTGATTTAGAAGGATGTTTCAGGATTTAAGTTAGGGAGTATTCTCTGTTGACTTTTTAATAGTAGAAGTCTCCTCTTTAGACTATTAGCAATAATCCCTTATCTTTACAGCATGCTTTAAAAATTTGAAGACTTTGTGTATATTTTCTCATTGGATTATCGTAACAGCCTGGTGAATTTGGTAAAGGGAGAGTTATCATTTCTATTTTGATGCTCAGGAAATAAGCTCAGGTTGAACGATGCTCCCAAACCCTCTTAATCGACTTTTGGCTCTAAATTGTGCTGTCCCCCTTTCTCATATACACTGCATATGAACAAAGGCCCCGTCCTCTCACAGGCTGTGGTTGGAAGGCTGGAATTGTAGGCTTTTATTCATGGTCTTTCCTCTTTCAGTTCATTGACACACATACCTCTTTTTGGTTTTGTCAATGCATGGTCAACACAGCATCATTTTTCATGGACTTACAGTGAATAAGGGGCTCTATATTAAAAGCCTTTATGCTTCTTAGGGGCTTTATTCTAAAGAGTGTTTCTGTAGAAACGTCTTTTACTTGAAAGACTATGGATCACTTTTCAAATGCGGAATTGTCTTGTCTGAAATACATTCCTACCTGTGCTGAAAGACACAGGTATAATCAATGCCTTGATCATACGGACAATCTTTATCAAAAGTGCCTTAGATCCTGAAGAGCCTAAGGGTATGAGAGAGAAGGACTTTGCTGATATCAGTATCAGAATGTGGTCAGGAGCTTGACTCCCTTGTGGATCTGGCACGAAGGAAGGTTTCAGCAAACTGTCTTGGAATCCCTCTAATCCCTTCCATGTTTTCAGCATCAGATAATTAACATATTTCTAGATGCAGGACACTTTAGTTCAACTGATGCCTTTATATCCTGCATCATCTTAATTTTAGCATCATTTTAGTGTCAATTGAAAGCTAGAGTGTCCCAGGTAGTAAATTAGTTAAAGAGGATTCTTTTGTCTATTATACCGTCTATCAAGAAGGACCGAAAATTAAATTCACCTTCCTCATTGCCCTCCAGCTAGATTCATGAATGAGGAATAGTCCCTCAGAAGCTGCTTAGAAAAATCAAAGTCAGACTTACTAGCAGTATTTAGACACAGTCTGTAAATCCCATAAGGTAGTCCTTGTATCCTTGAATAATCTGGCCTCAATGCAAGGTGTGTTTTTGAGAAGACTAGAAAGATCACGGTTGACACTCTTTTTTTATGTTAACCTTGCGCATGCTAGTGAAGTTTCTCACATTGTGCCTATATCATTTATTTATTTATTTATTTATTTATTTTCTCTCAAGAATTTATCTGGGGCCTTTTTCTGTGGGTTCCCATTTCATTTAATAATATCCTACACACATATAATTTTAATTTAAAATTAAAATTTTTTTCATTAAAGTTTTTACTAAGATAGTTTCAGATTTGCCAGCAGTTATAAGAAATACGACAGGGAGTCTCTCAAGAATTTATCTGGGGCCTTTTTCTCTGGGTTCCCATATCATTTAATAATATCCTACACACATATAATTTTAATTTAAAATTAAAATTTTTTTAATTAAAGTTTTTACTAAGATAGTTTCAGATTTGCCAGCAGTTATAAGAAATACGACAGGGAGATCGTGTGGACTCTGCCCAGTTTCCCCCAGTTGTAGCATTTTGCAAAACTATAGTATAATATCGTAACTAGGTATTGGCATTGACTCAATCCACTGATCTTGTTCAGATTTCCCCAGTTTTACTTGTACTCATTTGTGTGTGTGTGCATATCCATGTGTGTGTGTGCATATCCGTGTGTGTGTGTGTGTGTGCATGCATTTAGTTCTGTACAATCTTATCATGTGTGTAGGTTCATGTATCCATTACCACAGTCAAGACCCTGAACAGTCCCATCACAAGGATCCCTTATGTTGCTCTTTATAGCCATGCCCACTTCCCTCCTGCCCTGCCCCCTACCCTAGCCCCTGGCAAACCACTATCTTCCATTTCTAAAGCCATCATTTCAAAAATGTTATATTAATGGAATCATGTTGTATGTAAACCTTTTAGGACTAACTAGCTTTTTTTCACTTAGCATGACTCCATGGATACTCATCCAAGTTGCTGAACATATCAAAAGTTTGTTCCCTTTTATTGATAAGTCATGTTTATGGTATTGATGTTCCACAGTTTGTGTAACCATTTACCTGTTGAAGGTCATTTATGTTGTTTCCAGTGTTTGGTTATTATGAATAAAGTTGCTACAAGCATTTGTATACAAGTTTAGTCTGAATATAAGTTTTTACATCTCTGGAATAAATGCCCAACACTTGTAACTTTGTTAAGAGTAACAGGAAGAGTAAATTTCTCATGCTGCCTTCCAGGAGATATATTCTTCCAAAAGATGACCTATTTCAGCTTGTGTAGAGACTCCAGACTTGCGAACACCGTGTATATATTTTGTATCTTGTCCTAGGTAAATAGAAAGTCTTTTTGCATGAAAATAATTTGAATTTCAGTCAGTTTATTGTGGGGCTCCGGTTATATGAAGTCCCGCCATTGCTGTCATGTTGTGTATGGTCAATTGCTTTCACACCAGCTTTCCCAGCTTGGTGTTCTCTCAGTTCCTGGAGAGCTGGGCTCCTGTCTTGATTATCTCAATAATGCAGAGTAGAAACCTAATAAATGTTTCTTAAAGAATGCGTTTCTTTTTTGTGTAGGATGGTTCATAAGTCATCCAATGTATTAATTTTCATTGAGCTCATTTGGTAAAAAATAGCAAAAATGAACCTTAATATCTTCCAATTATATCATTTTTATCTTACACAGAGAAGGAATTCCTGTTTACGACCAAGAGTAGTTTAATATTTGTTAGGATGAAGGGGATTTATTAAGGACAGAAGTGATATAAACTAGTATTTCTCCTGAGAGAAACTAGATTAAGAATTCAACTCTTCATCGGAAAATGATATCATCCAACATTAAGCCCAAACCTGAATTTTGTAGTGTGATTAGTGCATGTGCGACATCTAAGAATACTCTACATTTTGACAGTTGGAAGGTATTTAATGTCATTTTAATTCAGGTTTATATGAGGTAGGATTTCAGCTACACTCTTTGCAGGCTGTAGCCATCATGGCAGAAAGAGTATCAGGATAATTTTATTTTTACCATCACTGGTTTGAGTTTGATATTTTAATTTGAACTTCGTGATGGATGTTTCATTTCTGGTATTACTACCATAGCTTTTTTATATTATATTGCTTTGGTCTACACACAAGATGATAAGGCCCAACAGTCCTGGAGCCCAGAGTCAGGCTTTATTTATAGAAATAAATTCAACTTTAAAATATCTATATAAAGGAAAACATTAATATAAACCAATGAAATGTGCAAATAATTATATAACAATTTTTAAATTATGAATTTGAATGTGTCTCACAACTCTTTTACAGGAATTTCTAAGGGTAAGTAACAATATTTGGAAATTGTCTTATGATCTTTCCTTTCGCTACCTCTACTAGGGATATTGATATGTAAAGCTGCCAAATGACATGTTGAAAGATTAAAAAAATTAAGTTTTGAATAATAGAAAAATTTAGTTATCTGAAGTAATCCATACACTCTCTGTGATCTAATACGAAAGTTGCCCTTTTCTTTTAAATTTGACAAATTTTACATCAAGGATATTATAGACACTCTCCATATGTGAAGACTACAGACAAATTATAAACTTTTCCATTCTTGACATCTTTTCTGTTGTCTTTTGGAGAGTTTGAATTAGTAGGCTAATATGTGATACTGCCCTTTTCTTTTAAATTTGACAAATTTTACATCAAGGATATTATAGACACTCTCCATATGTGAAGACTACAGACAAATTATAAACTTTTCCACTCTTGACATCTTTTCTGTTGTCTTTTGGAGAGTTTGAATTAGTAGGCTAATATGTGATACTGTTTAAGAAACAACAGCAATTTATAGTTTGGTTGAAGCAAGTTCTTGTAATAATGACAGGCACGGTTCAGCACTAATCCATGGGGATCTAGGCAACATGGCAAACAATACACTTTCTGCGACGTGTTTGAATTATGAATCCAGTGGTGGGCGGTCTCTAAGTTCTGTGCAGAATGGCTTTGTGAGCTGATGGAGCATTTTGTACCTGGGATTCAGAACTTTTATGAAGGCCAATACCCTGAAACTCATTCAAGCAATAAATTCACTTGTCTTTGAGTTTACAAGGCAATAAACAGTGAAGGCCTTTGACCTTAACATTTACTGAATACATTTGCAGCAGTTGTGTTTATTGACAACTATTTATAGGGAAGCGTTGGGTACTGAATTTCCTAAGTGTGTTGGGGAGGGAGGATGGGGGGGGATTTTGCAGATCATTTTTATTTTTATTTTTATTTATTTTATTTTATTTTATTTTATTTTTTTTGCAGATCATTTTTAAAATATAAAAATTCTGAGTTTAGTTTTTGGCTATTTGACAAATTTTCAGTTTTGGAGTTAGGGTTTCATTCTAACTGTGTACAAATCATGCTTCAGGTATTTCTTTCCTAGTGATAAAACCTTGGTCAGATTAGATATGTTCAAAAAAGACTCATAGGGAGAGGAATAACACTGGAATAAAGGCTTGCTCATTTAATTCAGTGGATACACTACACTTTGAAAGTAGGACAGAGGAGAATGGTTGAGGGTTTTAAAGTTATTTTCCCCCACGGATTTGTTGTATGTCACGGAGCAAATCACTTCTGTATGAACATCAACATCTAATTATAAGGAACAGCAATACTATGTCTCCCAAAGATGCTGGGAGAATTTATTAATCCCAAGTACATTATGCATTTTGAATTTCATGGATTAAGGACATAAAAGTAAAAGAGGAATGCTTATTATTGAAATGATTCTTATGTCATGAAAATGGCAGCCTGTAGCTTTTCATCATTCCTGGAAGTTGGGAGGGATTACCCTTGTTCCATGTTGCAGATGGGAGCCTGGGCACATGGTGATCATGAGTTTTGTTTCAGTTAGAGAGTGAATCTGTGGTGATGACTGAATTAGAAAAGATTCTGCAAGCACTGGGGTACAGGGCATGAAGCAACCATAATGGGAAGGGCTATTTTACTCAAGGAGATTACTCCAAGCCAAGTGATCACTGTAGACTCAGACCGGGGGTACTTCCCACCATGAGGGAACCCCTTCTGGTGATGTTATTTGAATATGCTTGAAACAGGGAGAAATTCCTTGCTGGTTTTGGTGGGACTCATGCTTTGGCTGATCATTATCTTAACATCTGGTGATGGTGGGAGTACTTGGGGGAGTAGTTAAAAGAATCCATCCCTCCTAGATTGCACGGTAACATTGACACCACACTCTTAGTAGATGAATTCTGCAAAAACTGTTTGGCAGCCTTGCAGTTAGCTTAAAAAACATCTCTTAACATCTGGTGATGGTGGGAGTACTTGGGGGAGTAGTTAAAAGAATCCATCCCTCCTAGATTGCACGGTAACATTGACACCACTCTCTTAGTAGATGAATTCTGCAAAAACTGTTTGGCAGCCTTGCAGTTAGCTTAAAAAACATCAGCTCACAAAATTCTTCACAAGCTCTCTTCTCACAGAAAGAGCAAACTGCAAACAAAACAAAGGAAATGTGTGTTCTTTGGGTGATGTTGTCACTTTTTATTAGACATTATCTATCTGTGGACCCACTCCATTGAGGCCTGGGCTGTAGTTTTGCTCATTGACCTGAATCTGGGCTTGCTTATGTGTCCATTTTAACAGGTTATGGAAAAAAAGGCTGTTTCATTTGCTTGTTGAGGGGAGTAGGGGTAGGATCTGATTTGGTTGGTTTAGGTAAATCTGGCATTACGGTGTCAGTGGTTAGTGGTTCTAGTTAGCTCTGCCTAGAGAAAAAACATTTTGATTGCATAGGCTATCCTCTCCAGATGTGGTCATTGTTCTGGGGAGTGGAGGGACAGTGTGGGTGACTCAGGACATTTCATTTATTGAGACCAGAAAAATGATTCCCAGAGTAGGTATGACTGTTGGAAATCAGTTGATGTGGTTAAGGGACAGTAAGTGGAATCATCTGTTATTTTATAGAATTAAGAGTTTTATATTATGTTTTTCATAATGACTATGTACTTATCAAGTATTTCTTTATAGTAATATTCAGTATGGCATTTCAATATGTCATTTCAGTATCACATTGAAATTAATTTCATCTCAGCTTAGCCATGTTGCTGGCATGCCTCTGGCCTGCAATTGCAGACAATACTCCACACAAAGTTCCGGTGTTGTGCAATAGTGTTAGTTAGGCAAAGCAAGTAGCTGCTTTCTAAGGTTATCATGTGTAATGTCTTTTTCCAGTTCAACAGCATATCTTGTTTTAAACAATTTTTTGAAAGGCAGCCAAAGAAAAGGTTGGCTCAGATATGCCCTTGCCCATCCTGTTTATGGGATAAAGTGTTCCACTTCTTGGAAGAAGATGATAAAGTAAAGCCGGCTTTGGGAGGCACATAGAAAGGAATATGCATTCATGTCTTTAATTCCTTGTGTAAGAGTAAAGCCCAGAGGGAGAGAATAAAATAGGAAAACATTTCAATACGAAGATTGATTACTAGGTTATATTCAGTTACAGGTACCGAAGTAGGAGTAAAGTTCTAATACTTGTTAGTGAAAAGAGCAAGTTTGTAAAAATAGTCTAATGGAAGACCAATTGGCATTACTTTTGATGGATCAAAGTTCGGGGCAAGAACATGAAGAAAAATGGCATGAAGAAGATTTGGAGGACTTCTATTTTCTTTCCTGTTCACTCTTAACAAGTATAAAGGCAAACAGTAAAAATTTTTTGAAAGCCACTTTCTCTAGGGAGGCACAATGTTTTTTATGATTCAGCTGATCTCACATTAACTTTGGGGCACTCTCCTTGAAAAACGGGAAGCTTAACTCCCTGAAAAAACGAGGAACTCCCTGAAACAACTAGAAACTTCCCAGAAAGTGGTGCACTCCGCCTTGTGTTGGAAACAAACAAACAAAAACAATCCACAGGCTGCGGAAACCTGTTAAGTAGGGAAGGAAAATGCAGTCAGCCAGACAGTCTAAACACAGGAATGTTGGGCAGGAGATCAGATCCACGATCGGAAAGGGAGAAGAAGCCGATAAGGCTACGGAAGAAAGCAGCGTCAGTCACCAAAACTGGTTTCAGAGGTAAAGTGAGGAGGGTCAGGATGTTTATGATACGATCACATTGTGCTGTTAAATCCTGGCACACACCACAGGAGCTGTGACTAAGAGGCACTATTTTAATACTAACTCCTATGCGCCAGTGTGGAACCTACCAAATTGTGCTTAGGTGCAAAATGAAATACATTTAATTTAATGGGAAGCAGTCTTCCTGGGAAGTGGTCTTCGTCATTCTCAACGGGGTGTCTCTCTCATGTAGTCAGTGCCACTGAGCCACATGGTGATGGTACAACCAGGGTTAGAGATGATCCGTCTTGACCTCTAGGCACGTGAGGCTCATTTTCATATGTTCATAGGGAGATCATTTTTGTGAAATGGGTATTTTATACGGCATTACTTACCTTTCTGTCAAATGTAGGCTTACTTCCGTTAGCTTCAAGACAAGATATGTTTCTTCTCTTTCTGTAAGCTTTCTGGGGAAGATGGCAACTTGGAACATTTCCTGTGCATTTATGAGTTTCTAGGATTTCAGTATATGGCCCCACTTCCTACCCTGAAACACTCAAACTTGTGGCCATAATGATATGGAGTGAAAACAGAGGAGGCTCTGAATGTGCCGAGGTAGCCGCATGAGCGAGCCTGGTTAGGCTGTATGGCAGGACACTGTTGAGAGGGCACAGATAGGAAAAACCACATGCTGGGGGCTCAAGCAAAGCTAAAATGAACTTCAAGGTATTCTGAAGCTTGTTTTTGGCCAATCTAAGCATAGCCTTCCTGGTGGGGCAGGGTTCAGGTGTCCACATGTGGAAGCCGAACATTGCTGCTGAGTGGAAATTGTCAGTAAGTGGAAACCAGAGGCAGAATACCTTAGCCTTCCTTCTTGTTCAACATTAATCTCAGGACTACGTTTATAGGCTGACTCCAGATGTGCTTGACTCCAAGGCCGAGTTTTCAGAGGTGACAGGTGGTGTGTTTACCTCAGCAGAAAAAAGGTCAATTTGTGTTATAGATTGTAGGGCAAATGTCTGACTATCCCCTGGGAGTGTCTGATGGATCATTTGGCTGCAATCTGGCCCAGAAGCTGGAGGAGAGAGTGCTCACTCCCTGCAGCCGGGAAGAGATGTCATTCTCAATGGCTGCAGTAGAGGTCGCAGCTTGAAAGGAAAGTCTACTTAGAGGACTTGAAATAGGAGCTTTTAAAGTGGTGTCCCCCGGGGTCATTCCTCTTGATGCAGCACTCCAAGCTGCTGGCTGGCTCTTGGTGGTGTTATTCCGCAGCCATGGTATTTGGTGAGCTCTGTTTTTAGGAACACTTAATTAGTTTGACCTATCCCACTGCTTCTTACAGGAGGGGAAGCATTGCAGGGGTAGAGCTTGAGACTCGTGCCTCTCAAACTTGAGAAATGTACAGACCTGTTAAAGAGACAACATTGTCTTTGTGCATTCTTGTATTGACTTACATCTTTTTTATTATTATGCTATATATACACATAAAGGTTGGATATACATTCCTTATGCTTAAAAAACCGGTACTATTCTAAATAACAATATTAATATAATAAAGTGGATGGTGTCATTTTGATGAAGCCCAAATCACTGATTAATAGTAGAAACACAAATTTGAGATCCAGACCTATATTTAATTTGTATTTTTAACTTTAATGGTGCTAGTTTAGAAAATTTCTGTATGTGCAAGTGAGTTGTATGAAAAAGCCTAATAATTTCAGGAGTTTGTTTACTAGTTTAGAAATGTCAGATCTTATAGTAAAGCCAAGCTTTGCTGAAAATCAATTTTTCAAATGCCAGTTTGAATGAGGCATCAGTTAATTGCGGGAAACTGAGATTAGCACTAGACAGGTAAGATTAGCATTTACACTGCATTAAAATCTGCGTCAAATGGGTATCGGATTCAATGCCTATTGGGATTGGTACCTGGAATATTTTTTATTGGTTATCGGCTATTATACTTACACTAGCAAACTTGTGCAAATAGTGATGTGCAAAGGCAGGGCCACCCCACACACTAGCTCGTACTGTAATACAGACTCTTATGGCAAAAGTTCTTTTATTTTTTTATTTTATTTTTATTATTTTAATTTTTTTAAAGATGACCAGTAAGGGGATCTTAACCCTTGGCTTGGTGTTGGCAGCACCATGCTCAACCAGTGAGCCAACTGGCCATCCCTATATAGGATCTGAACCCATGGCCTTGGTGTCATAAGCATTGCACTCTCCTGAGTGAGCCACGGGCCGGCCCTGCAAAAGTTCTTTTGAGCACTGTATGCCTATGTTACTATGTGTCTTGTGATGACTTTATTCCTCCACTGGTATGTTTAAATGTGAAGTACTGTGAGACCACCACATGTGGAGCACAGGCTGTGCGAAGGCAGGAGCAGGCACAGCCATCCCAGAGCAGGGCCCAGTTGTAAGGCACCAGCAAGACGATTCAGAATTTGCTGATGTTACACATTTGAGATTATTGTCATGTGAAAAAAAATTAATTAAAAATTATAATAGAATACAATAGCCAAAATGTAGAAACAACCCCCATGTCCACTGATGGATGAATGAATAAGCGAAATGGGAAATATACATGTATGTGTATATACATATATATTAGAATTTATATACATATATACAAAGGAATATTATTCAGCCTTATAAAGGCTGAATGTATGTATGATTCTTGCAGACTTCACGCTAAGTAAAATAAGCCAGTCACAAAAGGACAAATATTGCATGGTTCTATTTATACAAGGTGCCTAGGATAGTCAAAATCATAAAGATAGAAAATAGAATGGTGGTGTCCAGGGACTGGAGGGAGGTGCATGGGGAGTTGGTGTTTAATGGTGAAGAGTTTCAGTTGGGGGAGACGAAAAAGTTCTGGAGGTGGATGGTGGTGATGGGTGCACAACAATTTGAATGTGCTCAATGTTACTGAATTGTACACTTACAAATGGTTAAGTTGGTAAGTTTTATGATATGTATACTTTACCAAAATAAAAAATTCTAATACAGCAATTTCAGACCCCCAAGAATACTGTAGTCTGAGGAGGGCTGCTCTGTATTGTGGGTGTCCCAACAGTCAGGGCACCGGGGAGAGTCCACTGTCCTTGGTGAAATCAGGGGAAGACAGACTGTTAAACTAGTTTGTCATAAAACTAAGATTACCAAGTTAAAAACTTCTCCTTTATTCTGAGTTGTATTTTGCCACTTCTCTATTGGGTGGGGGCTTAAGATTTTCTTTCTTTTGTGAAATGAAGAGAGCAGTAATTGATGATGATTATTTTTCTTTAATGTATCTACTTGGCAAAATAATTAGCTGAGAACTGCATGTTGCTATTCCAATTAAAAGCTTATTTAAAAACCTGATTAGTGAAACCTAAAAGTCTGAGAATGGTTGCTTTTTAAAAACTGGCATGTGGTCCTGTTATTCCTTCCCATTTTGATGGCTATACTCACTCAAGGTGCATTGAACAAGAGAAAAATTATAGCTTAGCATTCTAGAGCCAGATTCCACTGTCTCCCTCAGCGGCCTTTGCAAAACATAAGGAACTACACAGATGTAAGCTGTTGTTAACTCTCTTTCAATATTTATTGAACACCTATGGTAGGCTTGGGGAAACAAAGATGAATGAGGTTTGGTCCCTGCTCTGGGAGAGCCTAAGGCCTGGCGGGGGGGTGCGGGCAGTCACATCAACAACCAACTATAACATAATGTGATAAATTCTGTCATAAAGAGATGGACAAAGTGCTATGGGAGCACAAAGGAGGGGGTAGTAAAACCGTAACATTATCCCAATGTTTTACAACTTTTATAGTAAGGAAATATATTGTCTAAGACTCGAAGTCAAAACCTGTTGGCTGAGACATAGGCCCATTTCCCCTCATTTTGACCCCACATTAGAAAACAATCTTCCCACCAGGACATGGGCAGCAGTGCATTGTGAATTCAGGGTTAGGATCTGTGACAGAAGGCAAGTTTTGGGACTTGGCATTTATCAAGGCTTGATCATGTCAGAGGGAAGAGTTAGTGGCTCATGAGCTAGGTAGATCAGATAAGAACCAAGTGGTCCAGACTTCAGAGAACAGAGAGAGGCAGGAGGGCTACATGCCAAGCTCTCAGAAAGACCCCAACTGGCAGAGGGGCAGGAGGACAGTATTAAGAACTGAGTTGGTCACTGAAATGAAGGAATGACTCATAGGAGAAGTAACAATAGACATTATTTATTGAAGGCTTAGTGTGTTCTAGGCACTGTGCTGACATCCATTCTTTCATTTAATCTTCGGGTAGATCAGATAAGAACCAAGTGGTCCAGACTTCAGAGAACAGAGAGAGGCAGGAGGGCTACATGCCAAGCTCTCAGAAAGACTCCAACTGGCAGAGGGGCAGGAGGACAGTATTAAGAACTGAGTTGGTCACTGAAATGAAGGAATGACTCATAGGAGAAGTAACAATAGACATTGTTTATTGAAGGCTTAGTGTGTTCTAGGCACTGTGCTGACATCCATTCTTTCATTTAATCTTCAAAACAATATTAGTACTGTTGTTCCCATTTTACAGATGAGATAATTGAGACTTAGGGAGGTTACTAACTTGCCACAAATCACATCAGTAGGAAGTGCTAGAGGTAGAACCGGGCTTAAGACCTTAGCTTGTTCTCTTCTCACTTCTTGCTGCCACATACAGAAGGTTGCTTGGCCTTGTTGTCATCCAACCCAAACTCCGTTCTCATTGCACTGGCTGCAGTTCAGCCCCATGCTGCCTCTCACCTGCTAATTTGTCCTGTAGCTACTAGTCTCCACCATCTCCAATGACCAAAAACTCTGCTGCCAGGTAAAGCTCCTTTTAAAGCCCAGCTCTGATTATATCATTCTCTGCTAAAAATTTAATATAGTATGAATAATAACAATGAGTTTCTTCCTAAAGACTCAGAAAGAATGTTCACCTCCTTAGTTTGTCACGCAAGGTCTTCAATGATATTCCTCAGCCTAGCTTCCCAGTGGTAAATTCCATTGTTACCTTCATATCCTTTTTACCCCTTGAATTCTTTCATTCTAAGCAGACTGTTCCTGACCAGGCCTTTCCCTTTGTTTCCTCTGGGCCCGTATGCATGTGGTACTCTTTGCTTGAAATGCTCTCTTCCTCACCTCCCCTGCTGACACCGCAACTGTGTTCAAGTCAGTTTCAAGTGCCACTTCTTCCCAGAAGAATTCCCTCCTCAGCCTGTTGGAAGTGACCACTCTTTTCTTTGGATGCCAGTGGCATTTTGTGCAATGTAAGGCAGTAATCCCATGTAGCCCTATGCTTTCATATATACCTGCCTTTACTCCCCGCTTAGACTTAGACTTCCTGAAGACAGGGATCTCGTTTTATTCACATTTAGGTTCTCCTTAGGGCCCTGCTTGAGGAACTCAAACATTCACTGAAGGCACGAATGGGGTTGGAAGAGAATGACAGATGGAAGAATGACGGAGAAATGCTGGGTTCTAGTAGCACAAGCAATACTTCAGATGCCCCTAGAATTTCTCCTGAAGAATAAACTCCAGCTGCCTCATCAGTGTAATTTTGTTTCAGGCTTTGCTTCACTGCCATCATGTCCTCTCCCTTCTCTTTTTTCTCCATCAAACCATTTTTTTCCACTCTTTTTTGCCCTACTAGAAACTGCTCCACCTTTTAAGAGTTGAACAAATCAATTCTCTTTAATCACTCCAGAAACTAATTTACACTTATTTCAGGGATTCAGATTTTATATATTCTAAAAATATTCTTATAGCCTTATGTCATTTACATTTGGGGAGGTTTAAGTTTATGACTATTTGTCCTTGTCTTGTATTCCTTAGTTATCTTGTTATTTAGGGCAGGGACACAGTGCTGTCTGATATTAGGGAAACTTTTTGCATTGTAGCCTGTGCAGCTGGTACTCTCTGAAGTTGAGCAGTGCTCAGTCTGCTCGACAGTATGTAGCAGCCTGGACTGTGGGCCTATGAATGTCAGGTGCATGTTTGCCTGATTTCTTGTCATTTTATAAGTTACTGTGGGCTCATTTGAACCCTGGGTATTCCCAGAACGGTTGGATTGGAAGCCACCTGCGTGCTTGTTGCTTCAGCCACTCATAGAGTTTCAGGAAACCAGGCTCCTGTTTAGACATCCAGCCCTTGTCTTGTCAATTGCTCCACATGCGGAGATTCCGCAGACTGCTGTTGTGAGAGCTGGGGGCCCGAGAAACCACATGCAGGTGCTCAGTTTTACATTTGGGTATTCAGATTGGCCTTGAGAGGAGAAAATACTTGGAATCCAACAGCATTGCCAATTACGAAAAGTTAGTTGTGGACTTTTGTGTCAAAATTTTGTGCTTGTTTAAGCCCTGGGTACTATGGTGATCAGACCTGTGTAAACACAAAGACAAATAATGCTTTATATTAGTCTACCACCTGTGCCTGTCAAGTTACCTAATCGCCTCTTTGTAAGCCTACTTCTCATTGAATAAATATACCAGGCAGTATAATTAGATGTTTCCCCTCGAAGTGCTGGGACTGCTTACCCCCATTTGGGGTGCCCAGCCCTCTGAATACCATGACAACTAGGGACGGGGCCTCTCCCACAGAGGAGTCATGGTGTGCAATTTTCTTGGAACTCGATGTGAATTTGAAAGGAAAAATGACCTAGAGGAGGACAAGCAAGAAGAGACAGCCCATTAGCAGCCGAACCATACGACAGAGTAAAAAGCAACTTCAGAGCTGTCAGCGCAACAGCTGGGAGAGCATGCCAAGAAGCCAGATGCAGCTGCTGAAAGACTACTTTCCACAAAGTTTGGGCCTGTGATGTTCATCTCAGCCCCATGTGTGGCCCTGGGCACGGGGCTTTATTGCTGGATAAAATAACAAAGGCAGGGAAAGGGGGGGATTGTGTGCATGCCCGGAGGCTGACTTATAAAGTTAAAGCGGACAGTAAGAAGTGGAATCCTGTTCATTATAACCTACCAACATTATTAGCAATTTGAACTCTCTCCACATCCCCTCTATAAGAGACTTATTTGGAATACTACCTAACAAGTGGTGTATTTTAATTTGAAGCTAGATATTAGGTAGGTGAGATCCCACTGCTAGATCATCCCATCAGACTTTCTAGCTTCTTTTTGTGGTCCCCAGGATATTCATGTGTGTGAAGTTTTCTGGTATTGATCTTTGTCCCAGATAAATGGAATCTGTTCTCATTTTACAGATGAATGAATCAAAAAGAATCTTACCAACCTAAAGGAATGCTAAGTGGCTTGCTTAAAGTTACTCCATTTGATATCTCTAGGAATAGAACTTCCTGAGTGCTGAGGCCTTTTCCTCAGCACTTTGCACCAGGCTACATTTTCTGTGTCTCTTTCCCTCACCTGTTTCCATCATGTGCTTTCTCCTCTCCACCCCACAGCACTGGACTAATGATATAAGAAACAAATGTATTTTCTTTATACGCGAAAGACTACTGAAAGAGTCATTTCTTGACTTTTTGGAAGAGAAAGCATTTTTTTTTTTAAAGATTATTTGTACTGGAGAGAATTTCTAGAAACAGGCTAGATAGATACTTTTAATAATCTTGAGGTGTAAGGAAATCATTCTTTCTGCACTAGGCAAATAGAGCAGTGAGAAGGTAAATTGTAGAAAACAAGTTTTATGCATTTCCTGAAGATATTGAGGGGTAAGAAGACTTTGTCTTCATGTTAGGGAAGCAGGTTGAAGTCATTTAGAGTACATCCACTCTTGGTTTAGTCCCCTGACTGATGGAGAACAGATATGGGACTGAGGTGTTGGGTCATCTAAAAATCAGATACCTTGTAGTTGGTATGGGGTGTGGGTCTGCCTCAGAAGCACACGCAAGAGGGTGAGCTAAGAGAAGGACTTTATTGTAAGGGTATGGATACGGTTTGGGGGAACCAGCAGTAGTAGTAAGTCTTACACTTTTAGCTTCCAGGAAGCAAGGGGGAGGGAGCAGTTCCTGAGGCTTCTGAGCTGGAGTTGGAGCTGGAGCTGAAGTGGGGACTGCCGGAGAACTGTGACCTTCAGAGGGATATGTCCAACCCGGTGGAGAAGGGTAGAGAGTGGATCTGGAGGGGCAAATGGAAGACACCCAACACAGCTGGTGCACAATTTACATGGGCAGTTTATGCTCCAGCTCTATCATATTGTGTATTTGAGGGCTATTCATACCTGCTTGGAAATGGCTTGCTTTCACAGAAGTAAGGAATCTCTAGACCTGACAGCTGGTTTCATATAGATCAACTAGAAAATGTGGCTCAGAGTGTGGCTAGACTGATCACTGTGGGATTTTGATATATTCAAAGTTACTTGGAAAATATTTTTTTTTTTCCTTTTTTGTCTTTTTTACTGACCGGTAACGGGATCGCAACCCTCGGTGTCGCGCCTGCACCGGGGACCGGCAACGGGATCGCAACCCTTGGTGTCGCGCCCGCACTGCGCTCAGCCAGTGAGCGGGAACCGGCCTCCACATGGGATCTGAACCCTCGGCGGGAGCGCCACCACGCTCCCAAGCAGCGCACTCTCCAGTGCGCCACTGGGCCGGCCCTTGGAAAATATTTTTTAACAATGAGATTAGAGGGATACTTATTTACTGTGTAAAAATCACCTTGTTCCAGGGACAAAGACTAGAAGGGAAAAGATGAAGTTAAAAGCAAATTCATGGTTTGTGGTGGAAGTAGGGAAACTTTTCTCTCTTCTAATTTCCACTGTTGCTATTTTAATGCATTTTTGCCATACATAAAAAATAAAGAGAAGCCAGTAGTCCCCTGGATGAGATTGTTTCGTTTTCTGGACAACCATGCTGGCTCTACCAAGTATCTGGGGTAAGGAAGACTTTAAACATGAATATTTCTTGCCCGAGTCTTGGAAACTTAAAACTAAAATCCATGTGAGGTTCCTTTTAATAGAGCCCTCTAGGTTTTTCAGCATTTTTTCCCATAATTACTTCTGTTTTCTTTATAAGCAGTTTTATGGGGGGTGGAGGAGAGGTATTTTCCTTTACCCCTTCAAGTGGCTTTGTGCCCAGTTCCAGGTCATTGTGGATGCACAGAATGAGGTCCAGTCCCTTACGCAGCTTCATTGAAATGGGACATTCTATGCCCCGAGACCTGTCTTTTCTTGTGGGCGGCATAGGGAGAAAGGCTGTGATTACTGGGTGTGGGGTGGGGGCCCAGCACTTTGTCAGAACATTGAGAGGAGCAAGGTCCTTCCCCTACTCACCTCTTTCCTGATGAGGAGGCTGCTGGCTGTCATTAATACTTATCAGTGTGCACAGACCAAATGCCAGACACTGTTTCTAGCACATAACCCTGAGAAGTGGAGACGTGAGTCTTTCATACTCCTCTTTCTAACCACAACTGCAAACCTGACTCCAATATCTGTAGACTGTCATGAGAATTTACCCTGAGAAAAATGTTTCAGTTGAAAAGTATTGTTTCTGATCTCATAGGCTGTGACCAGTTGACAAGTTATCTGAGCTGAGCTGGTTCAGGGGCCTGGCTTCCAGATGTGAACTGGGACTTTGGTTTTTCATTCTCCTCCCACGCCCATCTGCCCAACAAGGACAAAAAAAAAATTCTTTGTAAAAGGGAAATAAGTAGCTGGCTGGTTGCTGGCATGTGTCTGATGTCATCGAGTAGGGGCTGCATTTAAAGAGAATTTTGTTTGTATGAAATAGAGAGGCCTACTACTCTATATAAACTGTGGCAAGATCCAGATTTCTATCAAAATTAAGCAAAAATAAAAACAAAAACCTAACAGTTAAATTTCTTTGCCTTAACATGATTGCTTGATATTCTTATCCTCGTCAAGAAATTTAGAGTTGTCTGAAATATCTTGAACATCAACTGTGCACGCTGAGTCTAATAAGACAAAGGACAGGCCCCATAGGAGGAGGCGATGGGAAGTTGAATTGAAGGGCCTGGGTATGGACCCAGAGTTTCTCACGGGTTCTGTAAACAGGTCCACAGGTAGTTCCTTCTGCTTCTATGCCAGCTTCCCTGCCCCTTTAAAAACTGAGTTTTTTGTCTGTGTGTATACAAGGTACTTCAAAAAGTTCATGGAAAAATAGAATTAAGAGGTTATACAATTGTTTCCATGGACTTTTTAAAGACCCTTTGTATATTTCAGGCAGGAGGCCATGTGTTAGCATGGAGATCTCTTTGGCTTTGGTGTTGGACAGTTTAGGTTCAAAGCTTTACCTTTACATAGTCCAGTGAACTAAAGGCAAGATAATGGACTTTTCTGTGCTTCCTTTTGCTAATTTGCAAAAGAGAATACTAATTGCAGACCCTGTAGGATTCCTGTGATTCTTAAATGAAAAAGCATATTTGATTACCTTACACTAAGGTTACTTTTACTTAAATTATGTAGCTTAAACTAGATCTTTTCATGTCCTTCTTGTCTCACTTCCTGAACCTTCAAATACAGAAAATGTGAACTAGAGGAGAGAAGGTGCGAAGCCCCAGTGAGGGAGTGTGTGAGGCTGATGGTCAGGAAAGGCACGCAACTCAACATCCCCACCAGTGTAGGATGCACAGTGTTAGCCATGTCTGCAAAACATCCTTTTACCAGCACAGACTGCTCCAACGGTCAGCCCTTAAAACTCAAACATCAGAGGTAGAAGTCCAATTTCTCTGAGGGTTTTAATTACCTCCCGGTCAGAGTCACTGGACAAGTGACTCCTAGCTGGAACTTGTCTCTGAGTCTCTGACCAAGAACTCCCTTTAGCTATGCTCTGTTAATGTAACTGCGCCGTGCGAGACCAAGCGCAAGTGCGAGGACAAGCTTCAAAATTGGAGACAAATGTAAACTAATATAAAATGATAGCCTTCCCTTGACCCTGTGTCTTTGAGACTTTCAGGGCCTCAGTACTCTCTAATGTATTGTTTCATGGTAATCTGCTTTGTATTTCTCTGAATTTATTGATGTTGGGAGAGTGGGGTACAGGACTCTAAGAACTTAAACAAAGAACAGAAAAACAAGGAATGCTTGGCAACATTAAATTTTTAAAATATTTTTTGTTCTCATCTCAGAATGTATCCCATCATACTCTTGAAAAAAATTCATACAGAAAGGTTTTTCAAAGAAATCAGTGTGTGTGTATTATATATATAATATATAAATAATATATAATACACACATATATATATATAATACACACATACACACACAAAATATATATACATATTCTAGGATATATATTTCCCCACTCTATTAGGATAGATTTTGCTTATCACATGAGAATAATGAAAATATTAGTAAAGAACAGTTTAGGACTTAAGTGCTTTTCTCCCCCTCCCCCAACCACCCTTTCTCCCTCCTTCTTTGAGGATTTCTAAAATAAATCTATGAGGTAGAATTCAGGAATGGCAAAAGTCTTTGATGCTTTAACAATTGGGAAATGAGATATATCGTCATTGTAACTTTTAAATTCAGCTCCTTGTGTTTATCAAGCACCTACTAAGTGCCTAGAAAAAAGAAGTACACAACTTAGTTCTTACTCCTGAGCAGCTAGTCTTGTCAGAGGTGGCTGGGATGGAGGCAGGTTGGGGGGCCTGGACACACAGTGAATAGAGGCCACAGGACATGTACAGTGAAGTGTTCCGATAGCATGAATGCATATGTATAAATGCTAATGAGCCTTTGAGAGCTTCAGGAAAAAATGACTCTGTGATTGCAGGGAGGTGAGGAATGACAGAAATTGAGTGAGAGGGACCATGGGGGACGTTTAGGAAATTTTCTTTCCCTTACAGAAAGTCTCGATAAAGCAGTTGTTTGTGTCCACTGCTAAACTTGGCGTGTATGGAGGCCAAAGTGGGAAGCAAACGGTGAGCACCACGTTTCCTTTCTCCCCTGAGCGGAGAATGGCAGCGGCTGGAAGGACTTCCTCGCTTTGCTCCGGGAGACAGCAGACCTGACCGATCTGCAGTGAACATGACGACGTCAAGCCACCAGAAACAACGAGCAGATCTCAGGCTTCTGGGCATCTACCATTCTACGGGCATCTACCGTTCTAGGAGACTGCAAGCCCTGGGAGCACAGCGACTCAGTGTTTCTGCTTGTTCTCTCTGGGTGCCCAGAGTGGGGCTTTCGCTCACGGTCTGTGCCTGATTGCGGCTGGTTGTATTGCCTTAGTTGTGATGCTGTGTTTTAAATTTGAGGTCCCTGGATCCTTCCCGTCTTTCGGTTTTAAGTGTCACCACTCAGAAAGGTCTGAGTTGCCTTGCCTAAAGTTACAACCTCCTTTATTCTTCAGCACAGCACCCTGTTTATTTCACCCTATTTATTTTAGTTTGCACTGTTCACAAACTAATTATTTTTGCTTATTAGTTTTGATGAAGACAGCAGTCCCTCCATAAGAAGACAGCATTGTGTGTCAGAAGTTAAGAGAAAGAAAAGTTAATGTCTCAATAGGTTTTCTCTCCTTTCAAAAAGCCTTCTGGAAGTTTACTTAGGGGGACTGCAGTTCTGCCTCCCTTTCCCTGCTGAGTGTCACAAGGTGTCCTCTTCTCTGCCTGAGTATCTCGACCCCAAGGCCTTTCTCAGAGGTGTTTGGGCTTCCTTGGAATAATTTTGCAGTGGCCAGGCATTGGGGTGTGGTGGTCCCAGTCTCTTGAGAGGTGAACATTCCTGTCTGTCCCTGCAATACCCTTCTTATCAGTGACAAGACATGCTTCAAATTCTGAGTCTGTGCCATCTTCTTTTCCCCTCCACGTGTACTTGGTATTCAATGTCTGCTTCCCCTGCTGGATTAGACACCCTATGAGGAGGAGGACTGTGTCTGTCTTGTTCATTTTATTCCCAGGGTGTAGCACCGTGTCTGGCCCATGCTAGATTCTCAGTCAATATTCTTCCAATCTCTGCTAGCCACATTTGACCCCTGAAGGGCCCCCCGTGTCCCAACACCTGCAAGCCCACCTGAACTACCCAAATTTAAAAGGTGAAGAGGAAGTAGAGGTAAAACAAATTCTAGTTCTTCTACTAATTGGTAGCAAGCTCTCTTCTGGGGGATCTGGGGAAGGAGAGGAGGGATACAAAATGTCCCAACAGAGTGTCTTTCCCCCAGGCTCCAACACACGATCTAACTTTTCCAATGAGTCTAGTGGCTATTGTTTTTTTTTTTTTTCTTTTTCTTTTAATTGGCCACTCCTTTCCTCTTGAGGTCTCTCACCCCAGCTCCCTATGTGGGCCGTTGTTCTTGTTCTTGGATGCTTGGATTGCTCCTT
>NW_007726681.1:413847-545708 GCF_000696425.1 Galeopterus variegatus | reverse complement strand
GGGTCTCCTGGAGATTTACTTCTCTCTAATGATGGAGTTGTTTAATTAGCTTGTGTGACATTGGTATCTGTTTTTCCCAAATGCCAAATAATGATGACATTTTTACAGAGATGAAGTCAAGGGGTGAAGCCTGCCTTTAAGGGCAGTATAGTTCAGAGGGTCTTGGAGAGCCATCCCAGAGGATTGGACACCTCATCTCTCAGGGCTCAGGTCTCACTTGCTGCCCTGGATGTCACCTTCAGAAGACAACCATCTTTCGAGTAGGAGCTGTAACGCCTCTCCTTAATGCACTGCTGAGGGGCAGGGGCGATCTGGTGAGGTGAGGGCGGTGGATGCAGTCTGTGGTTGGGGAGGCGGAGGACAGTTGGGTAGTGCAGGCTTTGGGACTACCAGAATATGCTGAAAGACCCCGGGTGTTGAAAAACAACCAACAAACATTTAATACTTGTTGAATAAATGAAGAATGGGTCATAGCTGTTCTATGAGACAGATAAGCTATTAATTAAGAACACCAGGGAATTTAGAAAGGCTCCATAGGGAAATTTCTATTATCAGAGATTTTCATTAGCTAAACCATTGTGTCAGACATTTGGGAGGGGAGCCTCGCACCTCCTGTGCACCATCTGGCTTGAATCCACTTGTGCGAGCACATGGTACTCCTTACTGGCGGTGGAGAGCAGCCCAGACACAGGGTGATGGGACCTCCCTGCGAGGAGCTCTTCCTCTGTACCACAGCCCCCCAAGCCCTTCACTAGGCCCAGTTCAGCAGGATCTTTGATGTCATCTCTGTGTAAATGCTGCACAATCATTTTCTCTTGGTCTTTGATGAGCAAAATGTGAGGGGAGATATTTGATCTAGGGGCATGGCTTGTGGCAAGACAGGAAATACCTCATCTTGTTGGGGTGTATAAAAGGGCAATTAAAAGGTACTGTTAACTGGCACACACCGACTTTCAGGTCTGCCAAACATTTTCCAGGAGTGTGCTAGGGCATGAGCACAGAGTTGCAAAGATCTGACATAGCAGTAACTTGTATTTCCTCAACTCCAGCCCAAGTGGAATATTGTTCAGTTCTACACACCCTGTAGCCAAACAGATAGTCAAGAAGCCAAAAGGGTCAAATGTCTGAGAGATGACTGAAATTACGTAAAAGACTGGCTGAAGTCATTTTTCAGTTAGAAGATTGTGGGTGGTGAAGGTGCAAACATGCGTTCCAACACAGACCCAGACCAGGCTTCGATTCTGCTTCATTTTCCAAGGCTCCAGAGACATTGCGCTACACACAGTACAATACTAAGAAACATGTTCTATGAAACCAGTTTCCAATGATGTGACTTCTTTGTCTTTAAAGATAGGTGCCCTTCCTTTGGCCCTGGTGAGAGGGACCAAGGAGGCTTGGTTTTCAGGGAGCAAGCTCAGAATTGGGTCATTTACACCAGTGCTGAGTCGCAGTGAGCTAACATCCATATGCAACGTGAAGCCCTCTGCCCGGGTCTCCTGGAGATTTACTTCTCTCTAATGATGGAGTTGTTTAATTAGCTTGTGTGACATTGGTATCTGTTTTTCCCAAATGCCAAATAATGATGACATTTTTACAGAGATGAAGTCAAGGGGTGAAGCCTGCCTTTAAGGGCAGTATAGTTTTTTAAGGGCAGTCTAGTTCAGAGGATCTTGGAGAGCCATCCCAGAGGGTTGGACACCTCATCTCTCAGGGCTCAGGTCTCACTTGCTGCCCTGGATGTCACCTTCAGAAGACAACCATCTTTCGAGTAGGAGCTGTAATGCCTCTCCTTAATGCATTGCTGAGGGGCAGGGGCGATCTGGTGAGGTGAGGGTGGTGGATGCGGTCTGGGGTTGGGGAGGCGGAGGACAGTTGGGTAGTGCAGGCTTTGGGACTACCAGAATATGCTGAAAGACCCCGGGTGTTGAAAAACAACCAACAAACATTTAGTTAGCATTAAGCTCTGGCTCTGTTACTGGCAATAACTCCCCCTTCNAATGATGTGACTTCTTTGTCTTTAAAGATAGGTGCCCTTCCTTTGGCCCTGGTGAGAGGGATCAAGGAGGCTTGGTTTTCAGGGAGCAAGCTCAGAATTGGGTCATTTACACCAGTGCTGAGTCGCGGTGAGCTAACATCCGTATGCAACGTGAAGCCCTCTGCCTGGGTCTCCTGGAGATTTACTTCTCTCTAATGATGGAGTTGTTTAATTAGCTTGTGTGACATTGGTATCTGTGTTTCCCAAATGCCAAATAATGATGACATTTTTACAGAGATGAAGTCAAGGGGTGAAGCCTGCCTTTAAGGGCAGTATAGTTCAGAGGGTCTTGGAGAGCCATCCCAGAGGATTGGACACCTCATCTCTCAGGGCTCAGGTCTCACTTGCTGCCCTGGATGTCACCTTCAGAAGACAACCATCTTTCGAGTAGGAGCTGTAACGCCTCTCCTTAATGCACTGCTGAGGGGCAGGGGCGATCTGGTGAGGTGAGGGCGGTGGATGCAGTCTGTGGTTGGGGAGGCGGAGGACAGTTGGGTAGTGCAGGCTTTGGGACTACCAGAATATGCTGAAAGACCCCGGGTGTTGAAAAACTACCAACAAACATTTAGTTAGCATTAAGCTCTGGCTCTGTTACTGGCAATAACTCCCCCTTCTGCTTTTGACACTGCCACCTCTCAACCCATTTTTAGGGTGACAAATAGGCTGCCCTTTTATTTGAGAGAGAGAGAGAGACAAGAATAGAGGGAGAGAAGAAGACAGAGAGAGAGAGAGATTGGTTATAAAGATTCCTGCAAATTTCTCTGTGTGAACTTGGGGAGGTCAGTTGTCAGTTAGGTCTTTGGCCTCAATTTTCTTCTCTACTGTAAAGGAAGGGTATTGGACTTTTTAGTTTGTAATGTTGCCATCAGCATCAGAGTTCCGCATTCCATAGAATCTTCCAAATAGCTTCCCAGGGAGGTGCTCTCATTGGAAGCTACAGTTAAAATCCAAATATGTTTCCCATGAAGGATAACGTTGTAAGCCTCATTAACACTAATACGTCAGGTTAAATATGTTTGCCAGATATACTCAATACTTTGGGGACGCAGGATACAGGCTGGATTCATTTATATTGGAGGAGAAATAGAAAAAAATTCTGGAGAAGGGGGAGCTAGCTGATCAAGGAATTCAGGATTGAGTGACATTCTGTGGCGGGTGCTCTGGCCCCAACTATGTGAAGGGTCACTCAAGGCAAATGCCAAGATTTCAGAGACAGGATCTCTCTACCCTTATAACTGGCATGGCATCAGGAAACCCGCATCCTTCAGGACCCATAGTTGGAAACAGAAATCAGTCAGCCTTTGAGGTGGCTGCTAATGATACCCACCTCCTGGTATTCACACCATGTAATCCCTGCCCCTTGAGTGTGGGCTAGACCTGAAGCCTTATGCTTAATTTATGCAAGGGTGGGGAGGGTCTATAACATATTTGTCATTAATCCATATATATACTAAATACTTCTAATTCCACCAAAAGAACCTAATTCTAACGTTCATTATCCTAGTAAACAGGCCACTATTTTTATTTAATAAAAAGATGACCCATTTGTGACACTGAGTATCTTAGTTTGCAAGCCTTGAGTTTGGCTGAGATATAGATTAGAAGCATTTGTAGTAGCTGTTTCTGGAGCATGGGTTTCCTGATGAGAATTGCAGCTGACCTCTGCAGTTCTGTGCACTCTTGAGTAGAATGCTTTCTTGAGCCTGGGCGGCCCAGCCCCACACTTATACCTTAAACTAAATTACACACATACACACATGTACAATGCCCCTCTGCATAGGCTGAAGTATCTTAAAGCAAATCACCTCCAAGTGATAAACATGGGTTGGTGTGCAGAAGGTTTATAATTTCTTGTTCATGTGGATGGCCAAACTCTTAGTCTCCTTTTTCTTTTATTTATTTATTTCTTGATTTCTCATTTTCCATCTGGTGCCCTGGAGTTTTTCTGAGACCTGAAGGCTGTTCTTTAGCCAAAGAAGATTATGGTCCCCTACCACTCCAAACAGGGTTTAGGAAAAGCTGAGGCGTGGACTGAGGGGTTGAGATGGTAGAACTGCTCCAGTAGCCTTTGGATCACTAAGCACCCGGGACCCATGGCCATTAGAGTTTGCATGTGGGCAGCCGTCATGGCTCAGACCTTGTGGGTGTCCCATGGTTTCTGTCTGTACTAGACAGCTGGCCATGGGGCCCTCCCTTTTACAAAGATCTCACTGGACTGGGCTGCCCAAGCACATCAAGAATGGCCAGAGATATTCTGGGGCTGGGCTGCCCAGGCTCAAGATCCCATTAATGTTTTAAAAAATATATAGTTCAAAACCAAGCACAGCATTCATACCTACGTTCTAACCACTGTCCTCTGACGTGCTCTGCCCAACTGCTTTGGAGAACATCAACAGTTTTATATGGAAGGTCTACAGGCTTTGGTGTCCCTGGAGGGCAGTTTGGTGACCCAAGGCAGCAAGCCTCATTACTTGATGGCATTTGGGGATCCAGGCACAAGGGAAGGTATATCCCCCTTATCAAACTACTACTAAAACTGGTAAACAATGTAAATCAAACAGATTAGGTAAAGTTTTGCAAAATAAAAACTAACTTGCTAAAGCCATTTCCTGTTTTCAGAACTATTTGTTTTTCCTGTTTTGAAGGAGGCAGTTGAGTAATAAGCAATGGCTTAGACCTGTCTCTAAGATATTCAGCCCCCCACCCCCATCCGCATGGGCTTCGGTCATTCATTAGCATTATGTCTCTGCTTATGGCTATTCCTTTCCTCCTACAGGTCAGAGTTTTTTTTTTTTTTTCCTTTTTTTGTCTTTTTTCGTGTCCAGCAACGGATCGCAACCCTCAGTGTCGCGCCCCCACCGGAACGGGACCGGCAACGGGATCGCAAACCTCGGTGCTGCGCCTGCACCTCGCTCAGCCAGTGAGCGGGAACCGGTCTGTATGTGGGATCCGAACCCTCGGCGGGAGCGCCGCCGCGCTCCCAAGCAGCACACTGTAGCAGTGCGCCACCAGGCCGGCCCAGGTCAGAGTTTTAAAAGTAACTCTGAATTGACTGAGGAATTGACTTTCAGTGTGTGCACACCTGTTTGGTGGACGTGGGTGGTACAAGGTGGTGCAGGGACTGCCAACACACATTAAATATGATTTGCTCAATGAGCAGAAATGGCATTGCCCTTGGGGAGTCCCCCAGCCTCTGGGTCCCTAAGCTGGCTTGGACTGTGCCCACGGAAAGACGTGTTCCTTACCAGCTCTTTTCCTCTGGGCTGAGTTTACGCTGACCAAGCTCCAAGCGTATTTTGCTTTCTCGCCTGCCTGGGTGGGTAAGAAAGAAGCAGGTTTCTTTTGGGTGGGGAGGAACATTCCTTTCTTCCTGTGGGGAAGGTGGTATTTATGTTTCTCAGAAAAGAAGTTCCCGAAGAATAACATATTGCTATATGCTTTGGATGTTTGGGGTAAAATGAGAACAATTTAAGCAATCCATTTCTACTCTAAAGTGCTGTCAGAAGGGTCAAGAGGGAGTCAACCTAGGAGAGCCCTTCTTCAGATTTAGTGCATAAAGAGAGCCATGGTGCTGAACTCTGTTTAAAATCACCTTGGAGCTTTTTTAAAAAAAATACCAGTGCCGAGTTCCACCCAAGACCAATTAAATTGGACTCTCTAGGTGGTGAGGCCCGAGTCTTGGTATTCTTTTTAAAGCTCCCCAGGTGGTTTTAATGCATGGCCAAGGTTGAGAACCACTGCAGCCGAGTATTGCATAGATTACATGAGTGTGAGGGAGATGGAATCTTGATTGCCTGAAGTTAAGTGAAAAAAGGTAAAATATCAACTATTTATTGAGTGCCTTCCCCTTGTCAGGCAATGTGCTGGGCACTTAACTTATGTATTAGCCCATAACCCCCACAACACTGCAAGAAGGTGATGTGTTGCTCTCTCCATTTTACAAAAGAGAAACTGAGGCTTAGAAAGAGGAGGTGATTTGCACAAGGTCAGCTAGGTAGGCAGTGGTGGTGCTAGAATTTGAGATATGTGATTCCAAAGCTCCTATAAAGACCCACCTAGGGGCCAATGGAAAGGAAAGACTGCAAGCTTCGGCGGATGGTGCTTTTGTGGCTATGGGAATGGGCCAGTTAAAAAAGACAGGAGATTTCAAGATAGTTTTGAGGACAAATTCCAAGCGTTTGTCTACTGTGCAGCTTTCATTGGCCCTTCCCACATTCCCTGCTGCTGTTATTTTCCCTTTTACCTCTCACTTAGTCCTGCTTCTTCTGGCTTTCCAGGAGATGAGCTGGGCCAGGATACAGTGCATGTCAAAAACAAAATTCATTGTCTTTCTGTCCAAACCAGTTTCTTCCCCTGTGAGCTGCGCCCTGCAGAGCTGCTCCTTCAACTGCCAGGCACGTCAGCCTGAAACCTGGGGCTTGTCCACAACCTTTTCCATGTCTTGAGTTCCCCACCGCGTTGATGACAGAGCTTGGCCTAGAGCCAACTCCTAATTACATGAAATCCTCCTCCTCTGTAGCCTATTGCCATTAGCTCTTCTTTCCTCCTTCCTTCCATTTGATCTTTTCATTACAGAAAAAGCATGCTACTTCTTTAAAAACAGGAATAAAACACACTGTAAATGCCTTTTCATACAGTTTTGACTTTTGGAAGCATGCTGGTGTTCTATGTATTCAGAAAATGAAATCAAATCAGCGCTAATGAGAAGATAAAAAGGCACTCTAAAACGGAAAGAAAACTGAAGCAAGTGAACCCATCTGTATTTCAAATGAATAACATCACCACACCGAAGGGGAAAAAACCTGACTGAAGTAACTTATGAACACGATTCGACTGTATACATGCAGTCTTGGGCAGGGCGTGCAGATGGCGAGAACAGCAAACAGGTCCTGAACTTGTTACAGTATGTTTGCTTTTGGGAGAAGCCATTCTGAAATTAATTTAGATGTATTATAGGACTGATTAATGAGTAAGTTAGTTCATACTGTTGGGAGCAAGTGTTGTCACTGTAGCATAAGAAAGGTGCAATGTGGAATGGGGAGGTCAAGAAAGAACCCTGTGGGGACTGATTGGAATTTGAGGCATTGGTGTGAACTTGGAATTGTGTGTGTGTGTATACATGTAGGAGTGTTGTGTGTGCATACACATATAGGTATATTTCCCAGCTTTGTCCATTGAAAAGGCCAAGAAGCAGTGATACCCAAGTAGCAATAAGCACACCTGGCACCTAGATTTTGGTCTCTAATACCATCCCCCAATAAAAGGGACCAGGGTTCCTTGGAGAAGTAGATGATCCGGGGCTGAGGCAGGGTAAGTACAAGATGAACCTAGAATATACTGTTAGGCCAGAAAGTAAGAAAGTGATTAAAAAAAAAAAAAAGTGAACTATATCCCATCACTAGGACACAGAAGCCAGCATGAAAGGATTCCCACTGGGCAAATCAGAGATCATTTGAGCACTTAAAGCCAGTAATGGATTATAAACACTGCAGAAAAAAAGAATCCATGAATCCACACTGATAATAAATAGATAAATAAAGAAATCAATGGAGGAGAAGGGAGGTCTTTTCCTTATAGTGGAATGGCAAGTACCTAGGAATAAATGTGGGAAGAGTGCTAAAGTTGGAAAATCATCATTTTGCAACCATTACAGTAAAATTGCTTCAAGTAAAAATCATCAGTAGATGCTAAATCTGGGAGAGAAACTTTGATGAGGAACAGTATATTTGCTTGATCTTAAAATCTCTCCTCAGATTACTTATTAATAGCAAAGTAAAAAATAATAACTATAAATACGATGGAGAAATAACAAAACACCTTGGCTGTAAATCAAAACTTATGTCATAAATAAGGGACAGAGGACATCGTGTACCTCTAGATGTAATGTTCTGAGAAGGACACAGTGTCACATGTGTTGTTGCTGCTGGGAATGCATAACCTGAATCTAATCAGTAGGAAACATCAGACAACCCAAAATGAAGACCATTCTATTAAATAATAAGGGGGAGGAGACTATTTTTCAAAAATGTCAATGCCATACAAGACAAAGGAAGGCTGAGGAACTATTCCAGATTAAAGGTGATAAAGAGACATCACAACTAAATGCAATATGTGGTCGTAGGCTGTACCCTGTAGTGAAGGGGAAACATGCTATGCATGACAATTTTGGGTTAATTCACAAAACTGGAATATGTGTGGTAACAAATTGCATCAATGTCAGATTTACTGAAACAGATAACTATACTATAGTTATAGAAGAGAATATTTCTGTTCTCGGCAAACATACATAAGTTGTTAAGGGGTGCATGGCCATCATGTACTAGGGGTCTTCAAAAAGTTAATGAAAAGATTTGTGTTATATTTTCATTATGTTTTCCACAAACTTTTTGAAGTAACCTCATAAGTAACTTACTCTCAAATGGTTCAGAAAAACGTGCACACACACACATACACATATGTACATTTTTTTTAAGAGCGAGAGTAGGAAAACGTATGATAAAGCAAACAGGGCAAAATATTAGTGATAGGTGAATGTACTTTATACTATGCTGCAACTTTAAGTTGGAAATTAGGCAAAAATAATTAGGAAAAATCAATACAAACTCTCTGAAATGTGTGTGTACCAAATTTTAGCAGACAACACCAATTCATAAACTCATATTCCCATCAAATGGTACACAATCACTTAATTTTTAATACAATGACTATGCACTAACAATATAAGAATTTTATTTTATAAATTGAGATTATACCTAATGTTTCATAGTAAAAGAGTTCCCCCTTCTAAAAGTAGGTTGAAAATCACTGGCTGGTGTAATAAAAATCCGAATTTCCTAGAAAGGCCTCAGAAGTCCTCATGACTCATCCCCAATTTACCGTCTAGCCTCACTTGTGTCTGTAAGCTTCTCGTACCTGCCCTCCAATTCTCAATTGCCTCACTGCACCCTTCTTTTGCACTCCAAGGGATCTTTGTGCGTGGTGTTTCCTCTGCCACCCCACCACCCCCACACATACTTAGAAGTTTGAGTCCAGACTCAAGATGCCAAAGGGCATCTCTTCGATAAAGCCTCCTCCGGGGGCCCAACTCCTGCCCAGGCAGAGGGGATCACTCTCACCTTTATGCCATCTCTATATCTTGTATGTGCCTTATTATAGCAATTATCACACTGAGTTCTAATTATTAATTTCCTTCTCTATCTCCTCTAAAATATTCCTTGAAAACAGGAACCAGGCATAATTCAGTTTTTTGTAGGGTATAGAGGGCTATGCAGTAGGGTGGAGTCAGTGGTGTGCTGGAGCTGGCATACTCTGGTTTGTACCAGCTCATACCTGCTTGGCCAGGCTCAGAAGAATCCTTTGTGCACATCCCTTCCCAGCCGCCCATTTGGTGACCTCAGGGTGACAGCTTGAAACTGATTGGGAGGAACATTCACACCACATAAATCAGTGCCACTGCCTATAACCACTGGGAGAGGAGTCCTTTCCTTTCAGGTGTCTAATTGTTCAAAATGTGAATCTGGAGGTGCCAGTGTTGCATTTTCTGAGAGAGTGATGCTGACACACAGAGAGAAGCACAGGAGCGAGATATGGTAACAAAGCACTTAAGCCTTTCTTTCCCTCTGTCCCTAAGGCCAGAGCCACGTTTGCTCCATGTTGGGTGAGCCAATAAATTCCCACCACCCTCCACTTTTTCTGTGTTTTTGTTGAGCTAGATCAAGCTGTGTTTCATTACTTGTGCCCAACAGAAGTCAACCTAATTTTCAATTGTTTTGAGGAGTTTAAGAGCAGACACAGTTGCCTATACTTGATTTCACCTAACACTGTCCTGGGTACATAGAAGATGCTCAGTAAATCCATCAGATCTATTTTGTAAAACATCCATGGTGTCTCGGGCATGTGGTCTGACTGATTCCATTTATTTACTATCCCATGGAACCTAACATTCAACGTGTTGCAATACTTTAATTGCATTGGTTTAATATTGTAACAACCAGCATTTTTTGTCCTACTAATATCTATAGAGAACATATTTTTTGAACCTCAAATCAGGACACATGAGTAGAAAGGAAGCAGTTTGGAAGACATGGTTTAAGAACTAACATGGTGGTATTTCTGGGGCATTTTGCTAGTTTATAGGGTCAATTAACTCAGGAATAGCCATATATTACATGTTTATTTAAAAATTTATTCTAAAAATATTTTTGAGAATTTTAATTATTTTTTTAAAATTTGTTGAAACGTAATTGATTGTACATCTCTGTGGGATACAGCATTGAATATCCACACGTTTTTGAAAATTTCACACAACATTGAGATGGATGCCCCTATCTCCAAAACAGGGTTGGAAACCAAAGGCACCCAAAACATAGGTGACACCTCTGAGTCAGATGCCCACCAAACAGTTACGTCTCAATACCCACGCCATAAAAAACAGAATAGTTTAGTTCCAAAGGGCTATTTTAGGTTTTGTTTCTCAATGACTTTAAACCTTAAAATAGAAGTGTACCAAGCGGACACCTCATTTTTCAGTATAGAATTAAGTTCTGCTGATAACAGATGGATACTTTCCACATTAATGTAGAATGTGAGCACACATCGCGAGATAGTGTAATGCACTCCAGGAACCGACGGTGATATATTTAGATACTGATTAGAAGTAAAACTGATACATCATTCCTTATACTGTACATGAATAGTACCAGTGCATAACGGTGCCTCTTGGGACTGAGGTCATTTATTTTTCCTCCTGGATATATTGTTTATATCATGTTCTCTCCCTCATGTTATATATTAAATTGTTTAATGTAAGCCATAAGAGAGCAAATGTCACTTAAAGGTCTTTTTCCCCCCTCTTAAAATCTGAAGAATCAAATCTTCTAAAGCAGATGATCCGTCAGTTTTCATTCCTGAATGTCATTGGTACGTACAGCTTTTCTTATCAGTTCATTTCACATTCCCAAATCAAATGACTATTAATCTACAACATCTGAGCAAAAAGACCGGGGCTTCCTGAGTTTTATGCAGTCTACTTTCTGGGTCCCAAATGTATGTCCGCAGGAATAAAAGCTTCCCTGAAGTTGGTAGGAAAATCAGTTCATTATTAGAAAGTTTCCTAAGAGGGGAAGACTATTTAAAGTCAAGTTGATAATTAATAACTACTATTATTATTTTCGGAAAATCTGTGTGTGTAGTATGTTAGTGGTGTAATGGTAAGACTGTGTGTCTTAGAAAATAGGATGGTCCAAAATTAAACTATTCTGTTCTGTTATCGTAAGCACCTCTTCAATCTAGAACTATAGCAATAATGATCACCACTTATCGAGGCTTATAGTGGTGGTAAGACTGTGTGTCTTAGAAAATAGGATGGTCCAAAATTAAACTATTCTGTTCTGTTATTGTAAGCACCTCTTCAATCTAGAACTATAGCAATAATGATCACCACTTATCGAGGCTTATAGTGGGTCTGGCACTGCAAAAACTTCATATATATCGTCTAATTTAATCTGCAATAAAATACGTCCACTGTGGGGTGGTTACGATTACTCCACATGCGATTCATCAGCAAATCTTGTTTTCTCTGCTTTCAAAATGTCTTCGGAATTGGTTTCCAACACCTCCCCTGTGACCGCCCGGTCTAAGCCATTCTCATCCTTGCCTGGATTAGTGTAATAGCCTCCTAATCGGTCTTCCTGATTCCCTCTGGTCTCTGAGGTATTTGTGAGTGCCGTTCACCCAATATTATGTCGTGCAGGCAGATGGTAGGATTGTGCTCTCCCACTGCCTTTCAAGTTAGATTCGGTCAAATGATTTGCTTTGGCCAATGAAATGTGACAACATGCTGCATGCCACTTCAAGGTTGAAGCTTTAGAGCCTGTGCATGAGTCACTGTGCTCCCATTTCTTTCTGTCATAGTGACCTGCAATGATTCAGATAGACGCTGCTTCATGCCTGGGTCACAGAATGAGGAGATGTGGCCCAGGACCCCAGCCAACTTGTAACGGACATGGAGTGTCCATTATATTGTGATATTTTGTAACTACTAAAATGCCCTAAGTTTACATCAACATTAGCCTAGCATACACCACATCCCTTGTAGGACTACTATGAGTCTGGGTGTGGGCAACTGAAGGAAGGTTCACCCATCATCTCTCAATAACCAGCAGTTCTAGTTCTAACATGAAATACTTTTTCTCCCTTTCTACTCTGAGGACTGGAAAGGAATGCAGAGGGGCCAGTATTGCCCCTTACCCATACTGTTTTTACTACTCAGCAAACAGCAATGCTTATGACCTTGAGGAAGTCAAAAAATTTCTAGTGATTCTTTCCTTCTTAGTAAACTGAGGTAAGTAACATTTGACTTGGGTTTCTGCTTATGGCCAAGACGAAGTGGCAGGGGCCTTTTATCTGAAACAAACAAAAACTAACCAAACAAAAACAGACGGAATATATGAAGCAAAAGTTTTCAAGACTGGACTTTAAGAGAAGAAATAACCTTTGCTTTTATAAACCATGAAGACTTTGTGGTTGTTTATCACAGCAGCATGACCTAGCCTATCCTGATTGATGTAACCCTGCTTGCAGGCTCATCTTCAAACTGTAGCTGGAGTGGTCCTTTTAAACATATATCAGTCTATGCTTCTCAGAACTTCTTTTTTGTGTTTTGTTTTTTCTTCCTTTTTTTTTTTTTTTGTCTTTTTTCGTGTCTGGCAATGGATCACAACCCTCAGTGTCACGCCCGTACCGGACCGGGACCGGCAACGGGATCGCAGCTCTCAGTGTTGCTCCCACGCCTCGCTCAGCCAGTGAGTGGGAACCGGTCTGTATGTGGGATCCGAACCCTCAGCGGGAGCGCCGCCGCGCTCTCAAGCGGCGCACTGCAGCAGTGCACCACTGGGCCGGCCCATGTTTTTTCTTCCTTTTTTGACCAGTAAGGGGATTGCAACCCTCGGCTCGGTGTGGTCTGCACCACGCTCAGCCAGTGAGCACACTGGCCATCCCTATATAGGATCCGAACCCATGGCCTCAGCGCTACGAGCGCCACACTCTCCCGAGTGAGCCACGGGGCCGGCCTAGAACTTCTAATGGCATCTCATCAACAGAGAATGAGACCCGAAGTGCTCACTTTTAGGCCATTTATGTTCTGGCTACCTCTTTGGCCTCATTTCCTTACACTATCCTCCTCATTCCTTTTCCTTAAGCCTCCTGGCTTCCTGTGGTCACTTGATCATTCTGCAAATGTTCCTGCCTCAGGGGCTTTGCACCTGTGCTTTGCCTCTGCCTGAAATTACTTTTGCCCAGATTTGGAGGCTCCTTCCTCACTTTATCCAGGCCTCTGTTCAAATGTTCCCTCCCCAGCGAGGCCTTCCCTGACCACTTTATTTATAATAGCACTCACTACTCCCCATCTCCTTAGCCTGCTTTATTTTCTTCATAGTGTATGTCAATTTACCACTACTTGACACTGTAGTTTTATCTTTTGTCTCTCATCTGTGTTCCACTGACGGACAGGGATTTTGCCTGTTTTGTCTATTTACTGTATATTTACTGGCCCATTCTAGGCACTCAGTAAATTTGTGTCAAATAATTGTGAGCCCATTTTATACATGAGGGAACTGAGGCTAAGAGAAGTGAAGTAACTTGGCTAAGGTCACATAGGTAGTAAGGGAGCTGTGATCAAGCCTAGATTTCTGACTTCAGTGTGGTCATAAGCTGTACTCTTCTGCATCAGCACATATGAGCTCAGGGTCTCTGGGCCAGCCTGGCCATGCACTTTATCTGGCTTGCATTTATGATACCTGAGGTTAGCATGAATGGTTTTGAAAAGTTCTATGTTTGGTTGTGGTTCATTTGTCATGGGGGTCATAATCTGTTTTCCAACCTCATCAGTATGACTTTTACTCACTTACTTCTCATTTTACTGATGGAGAAGACTTGTTATATAATAAAAGATCATGGCAATCCAAAAATCATTTCTTGCCTTTCAAATGAAAGGTTTCTGCACTTAGCCTTGAAAATGCAAGTATCTGCTGTTTTGGCAACTCACTGTGAACACAAAGGTAATGTAGCATTAAGAGACCCCTATCTCTGAGGCCAGGAGGAGCCCTTGGGCTGGGCTGACTTGCTCAGTACTTAGAGGGCAGTGCCACCACTCCCATCCCACCTGGCGTCATGCCCACACTGTAGCTGGGCTTGCTCTGCTCACAATGTAGGCAGGGAGTGGACACGCTGACGAGGCAGAACCTGATGAAGAGAGGTTTGTCAATAGAGGTAAAATTTCCTCAGATAATTAGCTAATTTGCAGTTGAAGTCTTCATAGAATCACTTACTACCAGAAAAAGAAGCTCCTTAGAATTCATCAGACCAGTATTTTCTGAGTCTGGGCTGTGGACCACCTGCCTTAGACTTATCAGTGCTGAGTCCAGAATGCAGTCTTCCTGGGTCCCACCTCAAAACTTCAGAGTCAGAATTGTTGGGAGTGGAGCTCAGGAATCTACATATTTAACTAGCTCCCCAGGTGTTTCTCATGAACGTTCAACTTTGGGTTTTGTTCAACCTTCTCATTTTATAGGTTTAGAGAAACTGAGGCCTTGGGATTTGATTCTTGTGGAAATGATTATGTCAAATGCAACAAGGAAAGGTGAAAGTAATTTTCGGGGTAAAATAAAATTTTAAATCATCATTCAGCTCTCTTTTTGGCACAGATCTCCTTAATAAAAAAATATAAACATAAAAACACAGGTCCATATATGAAGCATGTGGCAAATAGAGGTTTTCTCTAATGTTCTTTGCAGTCAGTTTGCAGATTCTCTGCACACCCTATTCTAGAGCTGATGACTCTTTTCTGAAACAATAGCCTCTCATGAACTTTGCTCCTGGATTGGCCAGCAGGATTTAGGCTACTAGGAGGCTAGAAGAAGTGAAAGGGAGAGTGAGAGATTTGGGAAGGAAGATAAAAATGAGTTAAACCCTAGCAGATTATTTGTCAAAATAAATACCGTGAAGAGCTTTTTCAGGGGCCCTTATTCCATAAGGTGAGGGAATCATTGTAGAGTGAGTTCGTGAGGCCGAAGAATCCATATGAACCACCAAAAATTTTTTTTCACAGTTGTGCAATCAGGCTAAGAGCTTATCAATTAGCCGAGGAATGACTAATTATTGGAGAACAGAAGATTCTCTGTAGTTGATCCTTTGTATCAGTACATGAAAAAATCGCTAGAATTTTGTGGTCAAGTGTGGCTTTAAGTGAACAGATAAGAGCCCAAGTAAATGGAAGCAGTCCTCCACTCTTGAGGGAAGTGGGTGAGCTGGCCACATCGTTTGCTGATAAAGGCCCATCTGTTAAAACAAAGCAGAGCAGGCTTGGCAATGCATTTCAGCCAGAGACCGTAAGTGGTTATTTTTTCTTGACAGTCTTGTTGGGTTTTTTTTTTTTTAAGTCCAGAAAACTATTTGGGAATGAAATATAGATGATGATATTGGCTTTAAGTTAATGTTACACTTTTTGCTTGGAGAGAAAAATCCGTCGGCACAAGTCCTCTGGTAAACACTATTGCGTGATAAATTGTTATGAGAAGAAAGTCATAAGGAAAACTCGGCTTCACAAATGACACACGTAGAAAAACAGCAGATGTCTGATGAAGTAAAGAACCGACTTATTGCCAAGACCTTGAAAAACAGAATTAATTTCCTTTCGTCTTTGATAATGATGATGTAATGTAGTTAATAGGAAGAGCCTGCCACGCTCAAGTAGTTATAAAAGGAGAAACGTTTGCCAGGCACCGGGTCAGAATCACTAGGTTTAGTGGCTGTGACTCTCACAGTGTTGGTTGCTAGATGGAGTGGAAGAAGGACAGAGCTTATATTGTATTTATAATATCTTTGCAATATAAATGGACTTAGACCTTCTCAGTTTCTAAGTAGTTAGATCAGTTTTGCTCTGACAATGATTTCAGATATTTGAAGCCTTTAAAAGTCATTGTCAGAAAAAAAAAAAAATCCTCCACAAGAATAAAACAAAGTCAATATTTTACAGAACAATTAAATTTCCATAGCAAGGAGAATGCTTAGATTTTAGGTAAATGAGGCACATGGCTGGTGCCCTTTTCCATACAGGGGAAATATTTTAAGTACACCCTAAGGAAAGATTTATCTAACAACTAATTAAGCCCATGAGCAATTCATAGGTGGGTCCAAGCATCCCCTTTCAGCCCTAGCTAAAAATAATCAACACGAAAGCTTACTTTAAGGACATCTGACCATTGCTGGCATCCCGTGTTTTAGGATGTAGCAGCTGTTGAGTTTTCTGGACCCAATAAACTAGATTTAAAATCAGTAAAGTGGCAGGCAGCCTAACTCTGGCCTTGGTATTAGAATTGGCCCTGTTCTACCACACAGCTGAATGTGTTTTGTCTGCTATGAACCACATGCCATTTGAACACGTTTTCTGTGAGGTTACTCTGAGTCTGAGAAAGGGAGACATCCCTCTTAGTATAGCTGGTGGCCAGGGGGTCAGAATATCAGCCATTACCTGTACAAGAAGGGGGGGTTGATGAAGTTAGACCCTCTCTCCAGTGCATTCCCCTGAATGTGTATGCATTTGGGATTGGAAATGCATGTGTATATACTTCAGGGTCCCTCTTTCAGTGTCTCTACCAACAGAAACTTGGCAGACAGGTCAATAACACTTGTGATCTGGAGACTGCTACCTCAATGCCAAGGTTAGAGTTTTGAACTTTCTCTTGGTACTTTGAGGCTAGTCATTATCTCTCTTCTCTGGGAAGGATTCTTCTCTGTTGAGAAAAGAACACTGAAGAACTAATGGATGGGTTCTTTCCGAATCCATGATAGATCGCACTGAAATCTGGGAGAGTTGCAAGCCTTTTCTGTTTTGTCTGTCTTTTTCCTTTTATTTTCTCTTTTTTGCTTTTAGACCATTTATAGTGGAAACACATTTTAAAAATGTCCTTTATTTTTTCTATTTCATTTGGTATAACGTTTGAGTTATCTAGACTTTTCTGTTTTGTCTGTCTTTTTCCTTTTATTTTCTCTTTTTTGCTTTTAGACCATTTATATTGGAAACACATTTTTAAAATGTCCTTTATTTTTTCTATTTCATTTGGTATAACGTTTGAGTTATCTAGAAGGGAAACCTGACAATATGTATACCCATTCACCTAAACTCTACTACCGTGAGAGGCTACCTTGTTGAATGATGCTACAGCAAATCAAAAAAATAATGATAGAAACCACTTGTCAAGCATGGTGCTGTAAATGTGTTAATTAAATGCTTTTTGTACTAGCTCATTAAAAATGATGAGTTAGGTACTATGAATAGCCCCATTTTACAGGTAAGGCAACTGAGGCTTAGGTAAGTTAACTTGCCCCAAATCACACAAACTGTTCTGTGCTAAAACTGGGATTGCAAGGCTAATGCTCTTAATGACAAGGACATACCATTTCCCAGTGCTCTACAACATTGTATTTCCTCTGCCTTTTGAATATTTTACCCAGAAGTGGGGACACGTCCACTGATATTGACATTTACTATTCTAAACTAGCCTGAGAGAGTAAGCCCGTGTGCACAGAGGCTTTCCCTATTGTGAAAAGGCTCTTATTAAATCCAGTCATTTGGTTAATACATCATGGGGGCTGCTGAAAGTGCCCTCTTGGAAATAGGGTCAGGCTGTGGAAACTCCTTCTCCACCATAATGCAACAAGTTCGAAAGCTGTTGCTTTTTTAATAGAACTGGGGTCTCTGGATATGTCTTCAGAACCCTCCTTCTGTTGCTATTTCAGCTGCGGGATTTTTTGCTCAGCAGTCAAGCCCAGAATAGATGGCAGGAGAGCCTGCTAAGCAGAGCTGTAAATCTTAAACCTTTGCACTTTCACGCAAATTCAAGCAGAAAGGAGTAAGAACTTCGAAGCTCATTTCACAGAAGAAAAAAATTAAGGGAGAAGGTCATTAACTTCATGCAGATTTGGGGGCGGGGGAGGGTTAATAGGCAGGTGGGAGACACTAAGAGCTTAGTGGGTAGATACTTGTGATGAGTTCTAAGGAAAGAAGAAAGGAAAAAGAGACTCAGAGGAAGCCATATACATAGAGGACAGATTAAGAAGGAAAAGTCAGGAATCAGGATAAAAGAAAAATAACTGAGGCTTGGAGATAATAAATTACTTTCTTCTCAATTTTTCTCTAAAATATCTCGATGTCTTCATAGCATTCTTTGAGTGGTGCTGCTGATGATATAGCCATCATTATAGAAAAATTAGGAACTGTAAACTTCTGTATAAATTTTACTCTTAGGAATATTCGTTCTTTTCAGCCTTGCACATTACTTTTGGTAGACATTCACTGCAAAAGAAGAAGGAACTCAGCTTATATCTTCCATAAATATAAGCTATTTGTCACTCATAACAAAGAGCAATAGTTTTGACAGCTGCTAAATTTCAAATAATTCTGTTTTTATTCCTTGGAATGGATGAGGGAAATACTTTGAAACCCAGAAAAACTCACAAAAAACTTGAAGTAGTTTTATTCCTATCTTACAAATAAGCACTTGTCTAGAGTGGGTATGAAGGAGTTGGAAAACTATCACTACAAATAACATATGCAAATGCTTTCAGACCTCACAGTATATCATATGTATGTGCAACCAGGAGCTGATTATCTTGACCACATAGATGTTTTAGCTTCTCAAAACAAAGAGGTGGTTGAAAGCATGAGCTTTCAAGATAGATGAGTGAGACAAGGTTCAAGTCTCAACTCTAACAGTTACTTGTTCCATGTGTTTGGGCAAATCACTTGAGAGTCAGTCTCCTCATCTGTAAAGTAGGGATAATCCCGTACCTCACAGGGTTGCTGGGAGGACTAACGAAGGAATGAGTTATACACATTCTGGGGGCGAGGGAGAAGTACTCACGCAATGGTAACTATTATCATTTCCTACATGCTAAACGTAGTTAAGCATTTAAATATACAGAAATTTTGTGTTTGCCTGTATATGAGGCTGGAGTATCCTCCCACTCCCCCCAGAGTCTGGCAGGTTCTCACGATACCTGGACACTAAGCAGAATGCCAGGATGTTCGAGGCATCAGTGCTCTTCCAGCTTTCTAAGTACCAAGTCAGATATTTGACAGTCTCCGTGGAGAAGCTGCGCCTTTCTTCTGAGAACACTGAACTATTCATTTATTTATTCATCAGATGTTTATTTAGCTCCTGCTCTGTGCTGGGCATGGCTTAGGTGCTGGGTGTTTGAGAGTGCAAAAATAGATGAAGTTCTTCCCCTTCACGGCATGTATATTGTCAAGGCAGAGAGAGCTAACAATGAATAATCAAACACAGAAGATTTCTTGATTATGATAAACACTCTTAAGAAAAGTCTCAGGACAATATAACGGTGAGTAACTGGGTGGACGTGGTGGAGTGACACAGGTGGGCAAGATCGGAGGTGTCTCTGAGCAGATGATTGTTGAGCCCAGATCTGAAAGGTGAGAAGGAGACAGGGGAAGAGTCTTCCAGGCAGAGCGAACAACAAATGCAAACACCTATAGGCAGGAAGGAGCTTGGTGTGCTGGAGAAAAAGAAGGGCCTCGTGTCTGGAGTGTGCTGGGGGACAGAAGGTGGTGAGGTCTCCATGAGAGGACAAAGACAAGGAGCAAAGGATTAGGAAGGGAAAGGGGGTCCCTGCGGGAAATATCTCCATGATCAGCCTCCACTGGAGTCCCCCCAGGTGGAAGTGTCCATTGTAGGGTGACTCCTTGCCCCTTAGACACCCAACAAAGAGGAAAGCCTTATGATAAAGTGAAAAGGGGGCTTAACTGGGAAAAGGAACATGAGAATTTGGGCGATCATTTTACTTCAGAAAACAAAGCAAAGAACCTCATTTTATCAGTCTTCTTGGTGGGCCTGAGTGAAATGGAAGCCACCAGAAAGCTTCTGAAACATATTTCAGGTTGTCCTCAAGAATGTGCTAGCATGTTGTAAATACTACTATTTATAATTAAATACTAGTCTCATATTTCTATTAAAGGCTCAAAGTGAACCATTTTTATTTCATATTTTGATATTTTTAGAAAATAGTATACGTCATATAACATGTTCCTATTTTCTAGAAATAGATGTGTAAAAAGTATTTCAGCCTTAATTTCACAAGATTTTTCTTGCCAGTCCAGGGTTCACATGCTTGATGGTTTCACGCTAGGTGCCATGACCACAGGGTGTAGCTTCTCAACCCTGCTGGTGAAGTCATGGCTAACGAGGCAAAGGCTATGGGGATCAAACACCAGTGGCTGGTTATCCTTGTTTTGTTACAAGGCCAAGAATTCATTTAGCCAGTTTTAGGAACATGTGCCTTTGGCCAAGAGGAGCCCAGGTGGACAGCACATCAGTGGGCGGGGCAGAGCTATTGAGGGCAGAGGCATGTGGGGGAGAAGGTGACTGTCTCACTGTGGCCCCCACAAAGACACCCTGAGCTGAGGCTAACCCTTGGTCAGCAAAATCCTCTGATATTTGAGGAATTCCATGGAAAGGCATGCAAGGAAATAGTTCTTTTCATTAAGGCTTACTCATCGGGCAAGTTAGTTCTCCATTTGCTGAAACACTCTTGTCCATCCCTGACTCTATTCAATAACTTGGTTTGATTACATTTTACCATTAAATCTCAGCACACTATAGAACCTTCTTGAAGTTATGCAGTATCGAGGGCAGAGAACTAATTTATTTTTCTTAATAGAGACAAAAAAAATTGCCTTTTAGCTGGCTGGGGCTCCCCCCTGCCCCTTTCCACCTATGTTGGATGAAGAGTGTTTGGTTTGGCACAGAAGTTTTTTTTTCTAGCAGTGCTGATCAATCTTAGGCCAAGGAGCCAAGTTTCATCTTCAGATGGGCAGGCCCCTCCAAGTGAGTTTGCTGAGGTGTGGCAGGTGTGCTTCCAAAGACCCTGAACTCTCATGGTGAAGGACTTGAGAGGGCTGGCAAACTCATTGAGCACAGGGTCTGAAAACAATTGCTCATTACCTTAATAGAACAAAAGGCCCCTGCCCCCTAAGGATTGTGCGAATCACTAAGAGGAGAAAGAAGAAAATGAGTAAAATGGGCATACTCCTGCTGGAGGACAGACATGGCAATAATAATGCCAGGCTTCTTTAAAAAATTGCACTTGAAAAGCAAGGAAATTCATGTAAAAGACGTGTTTCTTGAAGTTTACAAGACAAAGCGGGTAGGCACATGGAATCAGCAGAACTGTTACTAGGTCCTCTCTGATTCACTTTGATCCATTCTGTTAAGTCAGGTTTTCTCCTGACTTAAATGCAGAATGGAAAAGTGTTTAAAAATAATAAGATAATTGGAGATAGGCAATACAAATAAACATACTCATGAATAAAATAACCATTGCTGAAACCATATGAAGGTTTAGACAGAGAAGACAGGGAAAAGATGTCATAGAAGAGAGAGACTATTGCCTCTGGGTTGAAATTAACAGTGGTGAGTTAGGAGGGAAGTTGCAGACATATTTGTCTCAGGTTGGCAGTTCATGTGCTGGCTCTGCAGTCAGATGCCTCTGTTCAATTCCCAGCATTTCCATGTGACCTTGGGGGAAGGCCATTAACCTCTTTAGGACACAGTTACCTCATCTGTAAAATGGTACCCTCTTTACAGGACTCTGGCGAGGATTAAAGGAAATAATGTAAAGCTTGTCAAGTGTTTAGCTCTGTGCCTAGGAATATGAGCTCTCAGTAAATGGTAGCTATCAATATTAACTCATGCTTTAGAAGGAAACATACAAGCAGCTTGACAAGGAGTTATTATTCTTCCTCCAGGCTATAAATGTAAATCAATACACTGTATTGTCTGTATACCAGGCTCAGGCTATAACTGTCACTGTGCCACAAGACAATGTCCCTTCCACCCCCCCCCCCCCCCCCCTCCTCCCTTTTTTTCGCCCTTTTTTTTTTTTATCCCAGGGCCGGGCTTAAACTTCCCCTTGCCCCCAAACAAATTCCCCTCCCCCCCCCCCCCCCAACTTGTCCTCATTTTCTGGCCTATGTTGTTGGTTTACTTCTCTTTCTCTTATCTGGATCCTAATCAGAGTGGTTTAATATGCTCCAATGATTTTGTCAAGCATTTCCCATACTTACTAATAAAAAGTTCAAATTGATCTAAATATACATTTACACATCTTGTAAAGAAGGAAGATGCAAGACTTTATTCCTAAAGTTGTCATAATATACTGGATATAGATGAAGGCTTGTGTGAGTAAACATGGCATATTAGCTAATGGGGCAATCTAGATGACTATATTCCAAATGAGTCCCATGGACCATTTTAACAATTCAGCTTTCCATGTTCTCTCTCCTCCAATTTTATAGATAAAAGATTTAGAAGTCAAAGCAATAGTCATAAGAGATATAGGAATCAATGAAATTTAAAAGTTTAAAAGTAATTGGTATGTCCTAAATGCACAGTGTCTTAAATTTAGCTTTGTTTGTTGTGCTTTTTCAGCCTTGGTTTCAGATCCTTGTTTGTGAGGTACTTTTGAATTCTTTAGGATGAACAGTGAGAGAAGCATATGAATTTTTATTATACTTCCTAAATTACAAAGTTAATTGTTAAAATTAGATCTATTTGCTTAGGTAGCTTTCCAGTTGCTCTTGCAAATTTAGTTGGAGTAGAAGGAAAATTATTTTTGGAAGACCCAAAATGTCCAACTGTCCTGCTAGCCCTCCTCTTACGGTTTGTATGTTTAAGATAGATGAAGACCAGAAAAGTGTTCTGGGGCTATTTGGGCATTTTTGTTTTTAATTCAAAGAACAAACTGTTTTCAATCCCACACCAAATCTCCATGGTTCTTGAAAGGAAAGGCATAGCAATGAACCAAATAAATCCTGATGGAAAATATTGCGTTGTTCTGTTTATTCCTGTGTCAAGAATTTATTGATTGAGTGAGTTCTCCTGTAGCTTGGGCAGCCTTTGATCTGCCAGGGAGAAATTGGGTTTGGATTTTGGCGGAAGGGAGGGGAGGAGGTTGGGGAAGGACTTGGAATGTAATGGCTCTTGTTATCTGTAGTGGCCAGAGACACTACTGACCTGGGCCAGCGCAGAGCTGCTGCCGGGAGGAGCTGAGATGAAGGAACAGCCGGAGAGCTAAGGCAGGGCTTTGGCATTTTCAGTAGGAGCAGCACTTAGTTAAAGCTGCTGGAGTGATTTCTTGCTGCTAATAGATTTGTTTCTTTAGTGGTAGATAAGTAAAGGAAACGATGACTTTTAAGTGAATAGTTCCCCTGTGTGGGGCTGGTTAGTGTCAGCTAGTGCAGTGGCAGGAAATACCAATCGGGTTTTTTTGTCTGTTTATTCCTGTGTCAAGAATTTATTGATTGAGTGAGTTCTCCTGTAGCTTGGGCAGCCTTTGATCTGCCAGGGAGAAATTGGGTTTGGATTTTGGCGGAAGGGAGGGGAGGAGGTTGGGGAAGGACTTGGAATGTAATGGCTCTTGTTATCTGTAGTGGCCAGAGACACTACTGACCTGGGCCAGCGCAGAGCTGCTGCCGGGAGGAGCTGAGATGAAGGAACAGCCGGAGAGCTAAGGCAGGGCTTTGGCATTTTCAGTAGGAGCAGCACTTAGTTAAAGCTGCTGGAGTGATTTCTTGCTGCTAATAGATTTGTTTCTTTAGTGGTAGATAAGTAAAGGAAACGATGACTTTTAAGTGAATAGTTCCCCTGTGTGGGGCTGGTTAGTGTCAGCTAGTGCAGTGGCAGGAAATACCAATCGGGTTTTTTTGGTAGCCCAGCGACAAAAGGCTTTGCTGTCTCCCCTCCCCCCCACCCTGCTTCTTGCCTACAAAACCCAGACGCCAGCCCCTGTGCCTGCTGGTGGAGGGCCAAGGCTTGTCTGAAAGCCGTTTAAGTAATTGCTCATAATTGCACAGGTTTCCCCGACTGGGCTTTTACCTCTCCACCCCTGAAATTAAAAGGGGCCAAAGATGTGTGACCTTTTTCTAATGGGATGGGTACTGGAACAAAGGAATTCAAGGAGGAGGCCCCAGGCCTTTATCAGGGCTCATCTATGACAGCTGGAGGCCTGGGGAGAGACAGGATTGTCCTTTTTCAAGTTGGAGAGGAGCAGGGGTGGGAGGGAATTCCTGCTCCTCAAGCCTCTCCCTTCTCTCTCTTCCTCATTGTGGGTGAACATAAAATCTTTGCCTGATGCTGGCCACCAGTTAATTCTGAAAAGGAGTTGGGTGCTACCTGACAACACCCAGTGATGGCTCAGGAGGTTGGCATTTCTCTGCTTATGAGCCACTTTGGATAATTCACTTAACTTCTCTGTGTCCCAGCTTCCTCATCTGAGAAACAGGGATAATGGGATAATGCCACCTGTCAGAGGGATTGGAGATAAGATATGCAATGCACAGTGCTTAGCACCAAGGAATCCAATAAATGGTCATTATTTTCTAAATATGTTTTCCTGATGTCATTTCACTCACCTCCCTTTTATTTTTCTGAGCTGGGGAGAGACAAATTCTAGGCCTTGAATTTTATAACCCAAGTTATAAAAATTCACATAATTTTAAATATAGAACAGAATTTTAGAATTATCTAGTTTATTGTTTTGCAAATCTGGCTCTTCATTAGAACTACCTGGGGAGCTTTTAAAACTATTGATATCCAAGCCCCACGTCTAGAGATTCTGACTTATTTGGTCTGAGGTATGCTCTGGGTATCAGAGTTTCTGTAAAGTGATTTCAGGTTATTCCAATGGGCAGCCAGTGTTAAGAACCCCCGACCTTGCTGAACCACCTCATTTCACAAATGAGAAAACCAAGGCCAGTAGATATTTGTTTGCTAATAGCTAATATCTTTATTGACTAATTTGCTGATCCATCCACCACCAAATATATATCGAGCATTTACTATGTGTCAGACAATGAATGTTCTAACCCCGGTTGATAAAGTTAAGTGTGTTTATCTTGCAGGACAGCATAAGAACCAGAACTGAGACCTGGCAGAGGCCAGTTTCAACCTATCAGCTATGGGCTTGTTGCTCTAAGTTGCTGCTTAGAAATCAAGGAGAAATTGGTCATTTGAGATGAGTGGCTGATACGAATTTAGGCTTCTAACCCACACTGTGTCTTCTCCATGCTAAGATTTCTGTGATCATCACTGAATCCAAACATCACAGAACATCCTGCACCTGAGGGCTCTGCCTGTCCCGAGCCATTTTCTCTGGGCTGTCCTTTTGCCCTCAAATTTGCCTCACAGTTGGACACAGCTCATGAGCTACCATCAGATTCTGGGCCTGAAAGTCCTGCTGACACAAACAAAATGGAGACAATGTGAAAATTCTGTGCCTTGGTTTATGCTATTATAGTTAATGATCTGTCAGTGTTTCCATTGTAAGATCCTATTTTCGGGGATGTATAACCCAGTCATAAACATTCTCTCCAGGCTGAGCCTTGGCACTTGTGATTTCAGCCTGGGAGCACATGTGTGTGTTGCTGTGTGCATGTGTTTTTACAAGGACATGAGGGAAAAAAAATAAGTTAGCCATTTTTAAGCAAAGGATGGTGAGAAACAAGAAAAAAAAAGGTGGTAATTGATTGCAGATGCTCTTTTGATGCTGCCAGGACTTGAAAACTGCTGAGTTGCCTTGCTCCCCAATTGGGGATATGAGGGGTTGAGATGCTATTCTGTGCCTTAATTCTGTGCAAGCGGTGTTAATTGACAAAGTAAAAATCCATAGATGAAGGGTAAAATATGGACCTGGGTAGCTTTCACAAGAGCAAGAATTGACTCAAGGCCAAAGGCTGTAGAGGCCAGAAGCCAAAGAATCAAAACAATACTCTGCAAAGACAAATTCCTTTCACGTAGGTCTGTCTGTTTCCTTTCTTCACCCCCTCTTGCTCTATCCGTAATTAATAGGGTTTGGGGAAGGTGCAGCAGGGGTTTGCGAGAACCTGCTGCAGCTAGCTTTCGATGGTGGCCATAGTTGTCATGGTGTGTGGTTGATGGATGGAGTTGCCCATGTCTTTTTGAACAGGGAATGCCAGGAGACTTCTATACTTTGGATTTAATGGGAATGTGTCATAACACTGATGTGTAAAGTATCAAGCTGGCCAATATCTGTTAGAATCCAGGGATCAAACAATCCATAACACTCAAAATGTTGTAAACCCTGAAGTGGTCATTTTGCATTAAAAATGAAACAAAACTCAACTCATGTTGGGGGTTTCTTCTCCCACCGTGTTTTCCAGAAAGATGCTGTTGCTTAAAATCTAAGAATGACTCATATTGAACAATGAAGACATCTGCAGAAGAGAAACCAGGGCCAGTAACATCAGAATCAATTTTGTCCAAAGACATGCCTATCAATCAAAGTCCACAACATGTATTCCTCAAACAAGAAGCTTCCCAGCTGCTGGTGAACACAGATGCCAAGATTGTCTTCATATTTACATCTCTAAATCATGACTGAGCCAGGACACAGAAATTTCTAGATTCGTTTTCCTTCAGAACTATTCAACAACTGTCTACTGTGGATACCACTGTGAAGATTATATGAGCATATATATTATGTATACCAAAGGTCTTCAAAAAGTTTATGGAAAATTTTTGTTGTCTTTCAACTATTTTTTACATGAACTTTTGGAAGTACCCTCATATATGTAGATACGTAATTGTTAAAAGCTGACTTGAAACCACACACCTCAGGAAACACTCATTTTGTGCAACTTTATCTCTTGCTCACTCCATGTTAGTCATCCTGCTCATCTCTGTGTTCCTTGAACACAAGTTCATTCCTTCTTTAAGGCATGTGCATGACTCTTTCCTATGCTTGGAATGTTCTTCCCTCCTCTCTTTGCATGGCTGGTTTTTTATCCTCATTCTAGTCTCAGTTCAGATGTCACTTTCCTGGCAGAACCCTCTCCTTACCCTGTCCCTCTGTTCAGCAAACTACAGCCTGGGGAGCAAATCTGACCATCCACTTGTTTTTGTATGTCCTGAGAGCTAAGAATAGTTTTTACATTTTTTAAATGGTTGAGAAAAGCAAAAGAAGAATATTTTGTGACACATAAAAATTACATGAAATTCAAATATTAGTGTCCATAAATAAAGTTTTATTTGGACACAGCCATGCTCATACATTTATGAATCATCCACGGCTGCCTTCATGCTATGACAGCAAAGTTGAGTAGCTATGGTAGAAAGTGACCCCCAAAACCTGAAATATTTTCCCTCTGGTCCTTTAGAGCACAGGTTGGCAAAATTTACTGTAATGTATTCTAAGACTACATTTTAGTTTCCTTATAGCACTTACCACTGATTATGAATTATCTTCTCATGTATTTGTTTGTATAATTATTTGTTCGCATCTCCCTACTAGAAGCTCTGGAGGGCAGACTTTTTCTGCCTTGTTCACTGCTGCATAGTGTGACATATAAAGTGGACACTCAATTTATGTACTGAATGAACTAATGAATGGGTGGATACAGGTCTTAGGCCAAATGATTGATTCTGAAGCGTCAATTGGCACATCCACCCATTCATTCATTCAATAACTGTTTACTGAGTGCCTGCTATGCTATGTGGCGGGCATTTGTGCCTTTGCCTTAGCCATTCATTTGCTTTCATGGAGTTGACCCATGCAGACTGCTGCCTTCCCTGGGCTGCTGTGGAGTTAGCCCGGATGGGCTTGGCAGACTTTCCAAGTTGTCAGACAACTCTGACATTCCTTGTCTGTGGAGGCAGTCTTCCGTCCTGTTCCATCATCCCCTGATGACAGCATTAGGGTCTGCAGCTCAGGGCTCTAAATCTCCTGGCGGGATGACCCATCCACCCTCCCACAGGAAGAGGCATCTGTCCTGTTTTTGCTCATTCAAGCACAACGTTTGCTTCTGCTTGCGTCTCAGAAATCCTCCTCTCCCCACGTTCCCATCCATCCGGGTTTGCCCCGGCAGCCTCCCACTCACACCTGCAAATCTCGTTCACACGGCATCGGATTCGTCATCGCTGGCCTGGAAGCATGAGCCAGGAGGGCAGGAGTCGGGTGGCGCACACACTTCCCCTCCCTCCACCTCCTCCTTCCTGCCTTCTCTGCAGATGAGTTTTTGTGGAGGAGTCTCCGTGTGCCTTCCCTGGAGTAGATGCTTAGTTTACTAATGGTGGTTCTGGAGTAGAGGGTGTGGAGTCTACTTTTATGTGTTAATCTATCTCAGTTCATGGTAATGATAGAAGGATAAGTAGCCATCCTGAGTTTCCTTGGCAGTTGTTACGCTGAACAAGATGTTGAAAGATCTCAGATTTGGACACAAAAAGAATACAACTCTTCTTTAAAGTAGCCTATCTCCTTTCCTCATGTGCTTGGATAAAGTGCCCATTTTTATACTTAACTGGTTTGCAGTTATACAAATCCGAATTTTTCAGGCCAGATCTGGTTTAAAATGTATGTTCTCATTGTAAAATCGTGAACCCCAATGCTGAGTTGGTGAATCTGGTCCCTCTGTGAGATCTTCATAGGAAATTTGGCCTATTTTGACACCCTTTTCAGCAATTGATGAGTTGTCAAATTTTCCTTTGGACAGTAAGGAGCAGGCATGGTTCAGCCAGGCGGGAGATGGCTAGAAAAGTTGAGGACAGCTGCTGAACAGGGCTTATGGGGGAATTGAGATCAGATGAAACTGACCGATCACAATCAGTTCACTTATTTACCTAATTAAGAACTTGGGGCTACTTCTCACGTGTCACGTCTATAGCCCTTCTTGGTTCTTACTTTAAATATGGATCTGTTCGTGTTCGTGCAGAGCCTCCAAGAACACCAGAGTAGAAAGTTCAAATAAAGGGTAATGCCATTTATGTTGGCCACCTGGCAACCCCAAGCACTGAGAAAAGCTCCAGGCCCATGTGGGTGCTTCATAAACATCATTTAACGTTTAATGGAGGGAAGAGACTAGTAAATGTGCTCTTGGTTGGCAAGAGGATGGGGAATCTGATCCCTTCCTTCTGACATTTAAGTCCTGCTTTTTTCCACACACAAAAACACATACAGCCAGGGGGAATAGATGAGACACATGTAGGAGATTTAGTAAAGTAATTCATAAGGAAAAAAAAATTCCTGCTTTTGTTGTTAAATGGACATTCAGAATACTGACCCCACAATGCAGAGGTAGATACCTCCTGACATCTTTAAACACAGGATTGAAAAATATACTGGCCAGTCAAGCTTGGACTGGAGTTAAAATAAGGGAAGTTCTGGCCCCTCTTTTCTTCCCTACCCCATGGCTTTTTCCAAAGACTCCCAGGACTCCTAAGAGCAGAGCATCTCAGCATTGTAAGTACATATGTATCACCTGCGGGTCTTGTAAAACCCAGGTGCGGATTCACTATGTGGGGTAACAGGCGTCCAGGTGATGTGAAGCTGCTTGTCCACAGTCCACACTTTGAGTAGTGAGGCCTCAGAGAACAGGTTCTTGAGTATAAATTATTTGCTTCCTCTTGGCCTGAGGTCCAATTCAATCCTTGGCCAGACCTCTGAAGTGGGTGACATTTCCCTTGGCTGGAGGGTTGGAAATGGACGTGCTATGTGTTGCTTGGACTCCTGAGGACCCTGCTTTTGGAGTTCCGCCCTGACCAGGTATCCTCCACAGCTTCCAGCGGGACTGAGATGCTCTTCTGCCTTCCCTGACACTTCTCCATGCTCTGTCCCCACCACTCCCTACCAGGGTTTCTTTGTAATGTTTTGTTTTGTTTTGGGTGGCTGGCCAGTATGGGGATCTGAACCTTTGACCTTGGTGTTATCAGCACTGCACTCTACGCAACTGAGCTAACCGGCCAGCCCTCCATCAGGGTTTCTGATCCTAGATTGACAGTGGGCACTGCTCACGGAAGGGAAAGGTTCTGCTACTCCTCAGCTGTGAAAACCGGGCAAATTACTTGAGCACACAGTCTCAGTTTCTTCATCTGTAAGATGGAAAAAATAATAGTACCTATGTCATAGGATTCAATGAGTCAAACCACATAAGGTGCTCTTCCTTAACACAGTGTCTAACTCAGAGTAAGCTCTCAGGAAATGTTGGTTAGTACAGTCAAATACACTGGTCTCTGCCCCACTGAGGGAGCCTAGGCAGGATGTGTTGTGTTTCATTATATATGTTGGCCTCAGGGAGACAGTCAGGCACACTGTGATTAGAAGATTGAAAAATGAGTGAGTTCAGGGGGCAAAGGACAGGACTAGTCTTGGTCACCTCAAGAAATCACAGGTGGCAGTTTCAGCGTATGGACACTTGGGGAAACCAGAGAGACTGGCAACCACCCTTGCAGTCTCAGCAAAACCAGAAGACTATTTCAGACACACGGCAGCTGTGGTGGCAAGCATCTTACCCTCTCCCAGAAGTGACTTCCATTGCTCCATAATCTGATGACTGGGTCTTACAGGTGATTCTGCTAACCTCTTCTGCTTCTATCACCGCTCAAGGCCACTTTCTCACTTCGGCATAGTACCTCTCTCCTCTCCTTCCCTCATGCCCTCTGTTTGCTTTTTCTGTGTCTGTCTTCCAATTCAGCTGCCATTCTTCTACTTACTGTCTCTTTCACTATGTCTTGAGTTCAAACTCTGAGAGACTATTTGTTTTGGTTTAGCCAAATCTAGAATAGAACACCTTAGTTAAGCCCCCTGTGGGCCATTGGCCAGCATGTGGTCCCATCAGTTGTGGCTGGGACCTCATGGTTACAAGTTGCAAGTCATGACAGTCTCCCTAGTTGGTAAAACTGCTGCAGTCAGTTCCTTACATATAGGTCATGTGTCATTGAAGATGCTTTTGGCAGTAAATCTGATTCAAGTGGCTTACAAAATAAAAAATTAATTATCTTACATCAGAAGTTCAGAGGTAGGATGGATCCTGGGTGGGCCATCATTGGTTGCCCATCTAAACCTATTTTTCTCTTCTTTCTTTGATGGAAGAGACTGGATTTTGTTTCTGTATGAAATGGTATAGTTAGGGAGGATTGCCCTAACCCCCAGAGCCATGTGAATAGATTTTGATGAGTTTCTTTCTGTCCTTTCTTCCAGTGATTGATTTAGGAAGGGCCCTGGGACCCAATTTTGACCAATAAGACATGGAGGAAATTCTGAAAAAAAGTGTTCTTGCTCTTAAAAAGCAGTGTGTGTTAACCTTCCAACTTAGCAATCCCACTCCTAAGAATGTCCACACAAAGACCTGTTTGTGAATGTTTATAGCAGCTTTATTCATAATAGCTCAAACTGGAAACAGCCCAATTTCCATTAACTGGTGAACTCATAAACAAATTATGGTATATCTATACAATGGAATACCACTTAGCAATAAAACAGAACAAACTACTGATACATGTAACGACATGGGTGAATCTCAAATGTATTGTGCTTAATGAAAGAAGCCAGACACAAAAGGCTCCCCTAATGTATGATTTCATTTGTATGACATCCTTGCAAAGGCAAAATTATGGGACCAGAAATTGGATTAGTTGTTGCCAGGTGCTGGGGTCGAGGGAGAGAATTGAGTAGAAGCGGACATGAGGGAACTTTTTGGCATTATGGAAACATTCTATACCTTGATTGTTTACATGACTGCATACATTTGTCAAACTCATCAAACTGTACATTTAAAAATTGTGAATTTTACTGTGTGTAACTTATATGTCCATAAACCTGACTTTAAAAAAGCCACATGTGAGAAGAAGCAGGTCCTTTTCCGCCTTTGGACAATACCTTCAACATATATTATCTGAAGCTGCAGTAGCATCTTGGGACCATGAGGGGGAGACAACCTGGAAGGTCACACAAAACACTGAGGACGGTGGAGCAGAAAATATTGAGCTGCTGAATTAACCAGCCCTTCAATCGCCCTATCTGACTTCTTGTCATGCGAGAAGTTTATTGTTTAAACTAGTTGAATCATGCTTTCTGCCCAAGCATGCCATCCTAAATGACACAAGATCTATGTGTAAAGAACTGCCTGCAGTAGGTTTGTCCATCAGAATGGGACTGTAGACATGGAAGGAACCCACAGCATCATCAGTCATCTAACACAGTACTCTATGGACATTGGTGATTTTATGCTTATATGTCTTGAGTCTCAGTTTGTACTTTCCACTCATTACTATAAAAGTTCTGGTATATCTGTTTTCCTTAGTCCTCTAAAGCATATACATCATAGCTGCATGAATAACATTTTCCCATTATGAGTGTGGAAGGCCTGCAGCTGTTGGCCGATAATGCTCTGGAAATCCAAAGTGTCTGGAGCACACAGATGGAATAAACTTTCCAAAGTCGCCTGGAAACGTGCTATTGCAATTTGGTTCTTCCATTTTTTATGTTCTGAAGGAGAGACTTTCAAGCTGAGGACTGAGTGGAGAGGCCCATGTGTTAAAAGTCCTGAAGAGGAGGGTAGATGCCCCTGGTGCAGGCAGAGGTGAGTCCTGAGTCAGTAAACTTGTAGACACACCTTCAGAGACTCAGTTATGAATGTGAGCTTTGGTGTTCAGACAACACTTACTCTGGAGTTGAGACCAGAGAACTTTCTTCTCCTTGCTCCAGAGCCAAGGAAGAAGAGGACAAAGATTTGCATAAATAACTCAAAGCTATGGGTACAAATGAAGACCAAGGTAGGATCTTACAGTCTGCAGTGTTACCCTGCATACGTGTGGCTCTGACCACTGGGCATAGTTTTGTGTCCAGAATCCTATCTTAGGACTGAAGAGAACCCTACATACCAAGTCTACATTGTGTCACTTAAACACAAAGAGCACTAAGTTCTTCCAGGTGAGCAAAGTCATCATCTCCCTTCTCTCCCATCTCCATTTGAGTGCCTCCTTCCTTCTTTTCACATGGTAGGTCCACATTGCCCTGGTTTTCTAGCAGAATAGGCCTGGATTGCCTGGGCAGTGGCTCATCTTGTGGGTGCCAGTCAATATAAATGCTGCTTAAGTCATTGCAGCCCATTAGGCTTCTTTCCCAGGTACATCCAGACAGTGGGAACCACCAGTTTTGGCTATGTGCTAGCTCATGTGATTGGCTAGACTGGGTTTTGTGGAGTCTTGATTTTATGCAGTTTTTTAGGCCCTCTTTAAAAATCTAGTATGAAAATGTAGCTAAAAATGTAGTATAAAAATGTAGCTCTCTTTATAAGAGCTGACAAGAACCACAAATATGGTAATAATGCAGAAAAGTAACAGAATATTTTTACTGATTAGCTGCCTGACATGCTTCTCTAATACTTTTGCCCCTACATTTCCTCTGCTTAGAAGTTCACACATCTGATGGCTGGAAAAAATTTTCCATAGAGTAGCCTCTTGCACCTTGCATTTCAAACCTTGTTTCTCCCCTGTTACCTACATACTTGGGTACCAGGTTCAGTAGGACATGTTCAGATCATGATAATGACCTTTGGCTTCATGTTGGGTGTCAGCAGAGTAGGTAGAGGGCATTCCTGGAAGTAGGTCTATACTGGGATGGCTAGTAATAACTTAAATTCAATGGGAAATGACTGCGAACCACATATTTATATCCTGCTGAACACAAATGTACCCCCAAATTAACTTCTCCTTAGCCAGATCCCCAAAATGCCTATAGCCACTCCAAAGCCACCCAGCTCAAGTGGAAGTGTACCTGAAGGAAGGCCAGAATAGAAATAAAGAATGTGCTTAACCCAATTGCAGTAAAATATTATACATTTGCAAGTTTCATTAAAAGTATAACTATGTAAACTCTTTGCTAAGACCCCTCCCAGAGTTGTGGAAGGTTCCTATTCCAGGGAGCGGCCCTGAGACATAAGCTTTACTGGCTTCAAGTATAAATCCATCTCTGATTTAATTAAATTAAAATTTGTCAAAGGAGCACTGCCTGGCCTGGTGGTAAAGCCTTGTGTGAAACACGTGCTGCTCAGACATTAGGGGCTGAAAGATTGCTGAGCGAATGAATAAGAGAACGGATCAGCCCATTTTAATTTAAGCTTGTTTTAAGAACTAAGAAATATGTAGTTTATAATTCACAGATATTCATTTTCTTTCTTTCCTATCCCTCCCCTTTCCCCTCTAGGTTATAGGTTGGGAGTTAGGAGTTCCAGCAGTTAGTTTCTTATGATTCTGTCAGTGGATGTTTAAAGAAATTTGGACATGTTTACCCTTTTATCACAAATATAAATACAGCCTAATCAGTACTGGTTGAAAGGGGGCCTGGAAAAGGGATTTATCTGTAATGAGTGAAGTAAAGGGGCCCCTTTGTGAAATCACAACTGAACTCTGAGTCTGCCCCCTGTTCCCCAAGAAACCAAACAGGAATAGTAATGTGGAAATGACATAGTGTTGAACACTGTCCACCGCTGGGTTAGATCATCCATCAGCTGCTGGAAGGGAAGGAGGTGAAACCCGCTTCATTTGCTTTGAGACAGTTTTGACAAAGCCTACATGGCTCCATCAGCAGCAGAAAGCAGCGAGGTGAAATGGGCTGGCACTGCACCGTGTCCCCCTACTTCCCCCAAATGTGGGTGCTTGTCCCTGCCTGTCCCTGTGCCATACTGGGTTTTCACCACTTCTACAACCTGTGCTGCGATTCCTACAGCCGCCATCACGGAGCCCCATCTGGGATCCCGAGGCGTGTGCAGCCCTTGCCCATAGCTGCTCATCTCCTCCTGGATGAAGTCTAAATTGCCATTTGAATGCAGAGCCCCCTCCCTGCCGGGCCGCCTTGCCTCCGCTCCAGCCTGTCTGCCATGCACCCATTTCGCACTTTTGCACGCAATGCCCTGGTTTTCCCCAGGTACCGGGTTGTTGCGCTTCTTGGTACGTTTGCATCATCCCTCTCCTAACTGGAATGCCCAGACCCTCTGCTTCCCCAGCTTAGGTCCTGCTCAGCTTGGCCCCACAGGTGACCTCCTCCAGGGTGTCTACTGCCTACCTCCCCAAGTGCTTGCTCTTAGCTTGGAACATAGTAGCTGCTCCCAATGTGCATTTTGCTACATTGTTTGTGAATATTCAATTCTGCTATAGAAGAAAACAAATAGAACAGATGAAACTCATATGTGTTAAGCATAGATAGCCAGTAGACTGCTAGACAACTAAATTAAGTAGGACATGTGTGAACACAGACAAAAAGGGATGGAGGGACCAAGTAGCTAATAAATATTCATTATACACTAAATACACATAAAGTACTGAATATTTATAAGGTCTTAATTTGAATATACATTGTTATATCCATTTGGCCTCAAGTGTCCTCTGCTCAAGAAGAGTATATATAATTCATGGTTGCTCAATATGCTAATTGCCAAGCTACAGCTGTGGCCAGGTGGACTTGCCCCTGGGTCTGTGTTCTAGAGTAAGTGCATGCCCTTGACCCCAGGCACTTTCATCTGCTGGGCCCTCTTGCTCCAACCTCATCTCTAGCCCTCACAATCATACCATTGATGGAGAAGACGGAACCCGGAATTTAGGTTGTGTGGTTCTTCCACCTGCTTGCACTCTATCCTAAGTGTTATAACTGACACCATATATTTTCCCCTTGCTTCTTGCTGTGTGCTTTAAATTGAATTAATGAATCACAGGCTTTGAGCATATTCATGTGGTCTGAGAGCCTTTCTGTTCCACGAACTCTGAGAGAGCTTGCCAGGTAGTGTACTTGGAGGCTACTATTGTGTCAAGGTTATTTTTCACCCAACACTGCTCAATAAGTACTTACTTAATGAATGATTCTCTGTATGAACACTGCAGAATTCAGAATTGTCTTTCAAGTCTCAAAGACTCTTTCATAGTTCTACCTACCATGCACAACAAAAGCAATGAAACCTGACTGTGATTGCTACCTTTGTGCATCTGAGATGATCTCTACCTTTCCTGGACAGGCAGTGGAGCCTATAGCAAGACTAGGAGCAGGGTAAGCAGATTAGGGGTGATGAATGAGAACAGAAGCACGAAGTGGGGATGCATGGCAGGTAGGGATACTGTTTTCCAGAAAACGGTAGTGATGGGAAGGGGGGAAGAGTCTAAATATCCAGCAATGAAGTGGAGCAATGCAGGGAGGATACAGAGGTAAGTATGTAAATGAATTCTGAGTTGGTACAAACTCAAGAGGGGCCTTGGGAGTTCAGGATTCTTTGCTTTATGAATTGATATGTGCAGAGAGTTTCCACTTTGTTGGTGTTTTGCTTCTGTTCGTGATAGGTTAATTCTCCATGTAGGCTCCCCACCCCCTTTTTTAAACTGTAGATGCCCTTTGTGGTTTTGATATGTGTTTTAAATGATATAGGTCATTTCAGCCTCCTTTCTTACATTGGTTCCTTTAAGTATAAATAAGCAAATAAATACTCAAACAATTAAATGAAATTTCCTTCTATCGATGGTCTGTGACCATTCTGAAAAATAACATCTGCCCTCTACTTGGCTCTGGGGGATTTTATGAGCGTTAATGACATGTCTGAAAAGCGTTTCATTTCCTTGGAAACGAACTTAACAAAGTGTTTTTCTCTCCACTATGATATAACAAGCCACTCATGCTGTGCTACTGATTTATAATAATTGAAACTTTGGTTGCTAAAAAGTTTAAGTAGTTTGATGGCAGCTAAAAATAAAATCTTTAATTTTTTTTTATATCTCGTACACGCTTTAGGTGATAGACAGGTAAAGGACCTTTTCATGACATTTTTAAAAACCTTCTGTGACATTTATTCTCCCATCATATTTTAACTAGTCTTTACATCAGTTCACAAGGTCATGGACTTGGCCTGTTTCTCATTTCACAAACATCTGGATTTATAGTAAATGATTCATGCAGCCTGATACATAACTGCCCTCTTTTTGGTCTCTCTTATTATCACTTGTGGAATTCGATTTACCTCCTACCCTGTGAGCTATTCTTTCATTTGGGACAATTTCCTTAGTTATACAAGTTCCAGTTTATAGAGTAGTCATGATTAATTATTCCACTGCAGTGGAAAATGCTATCTGGAATGAGTTTTCTCATTTTTAGATAGAAAAATTCAAGTCATCCTTTCCACAGAACACAACAAAGGGCTGAGACTACAACCACCACCACCACCACCACCACCACCACCACCACCACAATAAAGCCCCAAAGCAGGAGAAGGTGGCATACAAAACAGAATGGGGGAAGCAAAGCCAGAATTTTTAGATACACTTTTCCTGCCTTCGTTTTCTCTTTAGTGCCCGCCACCATCTGACAAGTTAGTTACTGACAGATTTGTATATCTCCCTCCTGCTCCCTTAGCATGTAGCATTCATGAGAGCAGGCACTGAATTGCCAGCACCTATAACTGTGCCTGGCACATAGTAGACACTCCATAAGTATTTGCTGAGTTAATGAATGAAGGGTTCAACCATCCTTCCATCAGCCAGTCAAATAATAAAAATAATAATAATTACTATTTATTGAATGCCCCTGTTTCAGGTTGAATAGTGTCTCCCCAAAATTCATCACCAGCCAGAACCTCAGAATGTGACCTTATTTGGAAATAGGGTCTTTGCAGATCTAATGAAATTGAGATGAGGTCATACTGGATTAGGGTGGTCCCTAAATACAATATGACTGGTGTCCTTATAAAAAGAGAGGGAACCGAGAGAGAGAAACACACACAGGGAAGAAGCCCATGTGACAATGTAGGCAGAGATTAGAATTATGCAGCTGTAAGCCAAGGAATGCCAAGAAGAGAGGTAGGAGGGAGGTGTGGAACAGATTCTTCCTCAGAGCCCCCAGAAGGAACCAACCCTACAGATACCTTGATTTTGGACATCTGGCCTCCAGGACTGTAAGAAAATAAATTTTGTTTATTTTTTATTTTTTATTTTTTTTTTGTCTTTTTTTTTTTTCGTGTCCGGCAACGGATCGCAACCCTCAGTGTCGTGCCTGTTCCAGACCGGGACTGGCAACGGGATCACAACCCTTGGTGTTGCGCCCGCACCTCGCTCAGCCAGTGAGCGTGAACCGGTCTGTATGTGGGATCCGAACCCTCGGCGGGAGTGCCACCGGGCCGGCCACTGGGCCGGCCCAAAATTTTGTTTATTTTTTATTTTTTTTTTGTCTTTTTTTTTTTCGTGTCCGGCAACGGATCGCAACCCTCAGTGTCGTGCCTGTTCCAGACCGGGACTGGCAACGGGATCACAACCCTTGGTGTTGCGCCCGCACCTCGCTCAGCCAGTGAGCGTGAACCGGTCTGTATGTGGGATCCGAACCCTCGGCGGGAGTGCCACCGGGCCGGCCACTGGGCCGGCCCAAAATTTTGTTTATTTTAAGCCACTCAATTTGTAGTACTTTGTTATGGCAGCCCTGGGAAACTAATACAATCTCCTTTGTGCCAAATCCTGGGCAAGTGCCAATTTACAGGTAAGGAAACTGAGGCTAAATGAGAAGCTAAATGTCTTGCTAGCAGGTGACTGAGTCCAACTCTGCACTTTTTAGCACTTCACACTGTTGCCTACTATGTGGACAGCTTTGGGCCAGGAGTTTAGGGGGCTTCTAAGTTTAAAGTCAGTGTCCCTGTCCCAGGGTCATTTCATGGCTGCTTTTACTAAGTTATGATTAGTGAAGGTAGTATGGAAAGAAGGGCATGTGCCTTTATTAAGAGGTTCATGCTCAGTGGAGTCAGTGTTAATACAAATCAGCTAGAAACAAGAGAAAGCGCTCACTGAATTTCCAGAATTTCTTCTAAATCTGTGATTCCATTATCAATTGCATTCTTCCCCTACACGGCTAAGGCTTTGAAAACTGTTTGGCAATACCTTCTAAAGTTGAACATACACATGCATATTCAATGACTCTGCAGTTTCGCCCCTAGATATATTGTACCCAACAAACACATACACAAATCTTTACCAAAACACATGTATAAGAAAATTCATAAAAGCACCTTTGTAGTACCTTCAAGCTAGAAATTGCTCAAATGGTCATCGACAATAGGATGGAAAATAAATAGTGTTATATTCCTTCAAAGGCAGATTATACTGCAATAAGAATGAATGAACTAGTGTTATGTGCAACAATAAAAAAGCCAGCTAGAAAATAATACATATATGCATTTCAAAAACAGGCAAAAATAAGCTACAGTTTTATTTTGGGCGGGGGAGGCTGGCCAGGATGGGGATCCAAACCCATGATCTTGGTGTTATAAGTTTGCACTCTAACCGACTAGGCTAACTGGCCAGCCCCTAGCTGTAGTTTTAGAAGTCAAGATAATAGTTTATCTCCAGGGGTTTGTGAAGTGCTTGTAATATCTGTTTCTTGATCGGGGTGCTAATTACATGGGGGTATTTAGTTTTTGAAAAAAATGCAAGCTGTGCACTTGTGATTTGTATACTTCTTTATGCATAGATAATACTTCAACAAAAAGTTTAAAAAAGTAATTTGAGGAAAATTGCAAAAAGCCTCTGCCATCTTGTTCTACTTTCTTCGCTAGAATGGTCCTCCAGCCATACCTGGGAAGAACTGCCCTGGGTGGGCTGTCCTCTTTAGCCGGTAGATGGTTTCCAAACTGTTCTTTCCTCTGTACCTAAGCTGCTGTCTGGCAGGATAAATTGGCCTTTGAACACCCCCATGATCAGAAGGTATGAAGGACCATTTCCTAAAGTGGCAGATTGCAGGGGCTCCTGGTAGCTTTCATCACAGAGCCAAATACCATGCATGTTTTTAGTGAACCATCAGAAGAGAGATGTCTTCTGAACTAGGGAACGATTTTTAAAAACTCTTTTATCATTGTAATTCTAGAAAAAAAAATTAAGTCAGGTGAAGAAAATTTCTAAAGAGGACAAGTCTTACCATTTCTTCAACCAGTTGATTGCGATTCTGAATGAGACTCAGTCGTCCAGTCCCCACTCCGTGCAATGTGATGGTGCTGAGAGTTTAGAGCGAGCCATTCCGCTCTTCCCCACACACCTCTGACAACTCTCTCATACACTCTTTCATGCTTGAGATGCTTTAGGAGAGCAAGTCATCCCACAGTTGGAGATGCAGAATAAAATACGATGAAAATATACCTGGGAAAAGTACCCCACTGGCTTTAATCCACACTAGTGGATTGAGTGAATGATTGCAGGGTCTTTCCAGATTTTGGTAAGAGGGACAAAATTCAGAATGCTGGTTGCCTAAAACAGGATGTAAAGATACCAAAGTGAGTGTTTGTGCTCAGGTTGGGGAGAAAAGCCAGGATTCAAAACCATCAATTTTGATTTTTTTTTTTTTTAAAAAACAAAAACCCAAAAACCTGAAACCAAAAAACAAACTCTTTGTTTTGAACAAACTAGTAGAATTAGATGTTTGCCAGGGCAGTTCTGGTGCTATAAGAATATTTTCCAAGTCCAGAAAGGCATTCCTGGGCTGGGGTAAGAGAAACGTTATCTCAGACGGACTGTGTTCACAGGATGGCTCCTGAACACCTAGTACCCAGCCCCATCTCATCTTCTGCCTGTCCCTGACTGGCTCTGCATCCAGCCTGGCACCTTGCTACCTGGCTGCTATGTGAAGGCCACCTCTGCATGGAACTATTAACCCCATGGTGGATGGATCCCTCTTTGGCTGAGCCACTGAGCTCTGCCATCAGTACCCACCTGGAGTGTCCTGATTTCAGCATGGCAAGTCCTGCATCCTGAGAAACCCCTCAGTCCTGGAGAAGCCAGCATAGTTGGTCACCCTAGTCCTGCTGGCTAGGGCAGTTCTGACTGGCTGTAGCCCAGGCTTAGCATCTTTCTGGCCTCATTCATGAGATTTAGACAGATATGAACAGAAACCACAGGAACAGGAGGATGAAAGTGCTTTGTGTTTGAGGAAGGAACACGTTAGGAACACTCTCCAGGTGACATTGTACTTTTCTGCAATAGTGTACTGTCTTCATGGAATAGTACCTGCTTCCTGGCAAAGCTGCCACACTGTAATAATAACAGTAGCAGCAACCATAGCTAAGATTAATTGAGCTCCTTCTATGAGCCAGGTACTGTGATAAGCCTTTTTCATGAATCATCTTATTTATTCTTTACAACAACCTAAATGAACAATTATCATTTTTTGACTTTATGGTTGAGGGAACTGAGACCTAGAGATATGAACTTGCCCAAGATTACACAGCTTGAAAAGGCAGAGTTTTTGGAGCCTCCCCAACTCTGGGTCACAAGATGTAAATCTGATTTCCAGCTACGTATTTATTGCCTGTGTGATCTTGGGGATGTCACTTTTTCTTTCCTGAGGCTCATCTTGTCTATGGATGACAACGTCCTACCAAACAAAGTGGTTGTATGACTTACTTAAGATGACATATGTCAGGGCCGGCCTGTGGCTCACTCGGGAGAGTGCGGTACTGAGAACACCAGGGTCCCGGGTTCGGATCCTATATAGGGATGGCCGGTTCGCTCACTGGTTAAGCGTAGTGCAGACAACACCAAGTCAAAGGTTAAGATCCCTTTACCCGTCATCTTTAAAAAAAAAAGAAAAAAGAAAAAAGATGATGTATGTGAAAGCGCTTGGCTCACAGAAGTTGTTCGTCACTTTCCTTTTCTGTCTTTCTTCCACTCCTTATCAGTTCCCCTTCCTTCTTTCCTCTCTCTCTCTCTTTCTCTTTCCCCTCTTGGTCTCATTCCCTCCATTCCCAAACACATTGTTGATACATCTTTTGCAATACTTATCAGCCTTGCATGGTGGGATGGAAGAGGCATTAGAATTACCTGTCTCTCTCGGGTCGGGACTCCCTCTTCAGCAAAGGGTGCTGGGATAACTGGATATCCATTTGCAGGAGATTGAAACTAGACCCATACCTCTCACCATGTACTAAAATCAACTCAAAATGGATCAAGGATTTAAATATACACCCCGAAACAATAAAACTTATTAAAGAAAACATAGGAGAAACCCTTCAGCAAATAGGGCTGGGCACAGACTTCATGAATATGACCCCAAAAGCACAGGCAACCAAAGGAAAAATAAACAAATGGGACTATATCAAACTAAAAAGCTTCTGCACAGCAAAAGAAACAATTAACAGAGCTAAAAGACAACCAACAGAGTGGGAGAAAATATTTGCAAAATACACATCCAACAAAGGACTAATATCCAGAATATATAAAGAACTCAAACAACTTTACAAGAAAAAAACAAGCAACCCAATCAAAAAATGGGCAAAAGAACTAAGTAAGCATTTCTCTAAAGAAGATATGCAAATGGCCAACAGTCATATGAAAAAATGCTCAACATCACTCAGCATCCAGGAAATGCAAATCAAAACCACACTGAGATACCATCTCACCCCAGTTAGGATGGCCAAAATCCAAAAGACACTGAAAGATAAATGCTGGCGTGGCTGCGGAGAAAAAGGAACTCTCTTACACTGTTGGTGGGAATGCACAATGGTGCAACCCCTATGGAAAATGGTTTGGAGGTTCCTCAAACAGCTGAAGATAGACCTACCATACGACCCAGCTATCCCACTGCTGGGAATATATCCAAAGGAATGGAAATCATCAAGTCGAAGGTACACTTGTTTCCCAATGTTCATTGCAGCACTCTTCACAATAGCCAAGAGCTGGAATCAACCCAAATGTCCATCATCGGATGAGTGGATACAGAAAATGTGGTATATCTACACAATGGAATACTACTCAGCTATAAAAACGAATGAAATACTACCATTTGCAACAACATGGATGGACCTTGAAAGAATAATACTGAGTGAAACGAGTCAGGCAGAGAAAAAGAAATACCACATGTTCTGGGGTGGGGAAGAAGATATAACAACTATACTTTTATGAAGTTGTTACAACAAGCAAATGGAAAGGACATTCTTGGGGGGGAGGGGAGAGAGGGAGGAGGGAGGGAGGTGTCGGTGATGGGCCATAATAATCATATACATTGTATATTGACAAAATAAAAATTTAACGGAAAAAAAAAAAAAAAGAATTACCTGTCTCTAGGTTCAAATTCTGGTTCAATCACTTTCCAGTTGTGGATCTCAGGGAAGTTAATTAACCTTTGAGAGCCTTGGTTTCCTCACCTGTAAAGTGGGAAAAATAAGTTCTTTTTTGAAAGTATATAATAAGTGCAGATATTACAGTTGCTCTTGGTACCCTGTGTCATCCCTACTTGGCCCATTTCTTGTTTCTGTTGTTGCAGAAGTCCCCCGGGAACCGAGACTCACGCTGACATTACCCCATCGCGTGTCTCTCTGCTTTCTAGCCTCTAGTCTTATTACAAACAGAAATGGGATATACAGGACTTCAAATGGAGTCAGATATTAAATCATCATTGCTGTGATCTAAGATGAACAACATATCTGAATCTGAACAAAAATCAGAAGCAATACTTTTCAGGTTAGAAAGTGGAGGGAATGAATATAAGGAGTTTGCCATGATTTGCATCTCCCATATTAATTTGGGCTATATGCATATTTTCAGTCTTACTAGGAGTAGAATACAATGTATTCACCTATTAAATACCCATCAGTATTTGTGTCTATCTTTACAACTTTATGTCTTAATAGGTCATGGAAATCTGCTCCAAAGATTCAAACATGGGCTTCAAAGAATGTGGCTTAGGATTCATTCCTGTCAATTAACCCTAGATTGTAACTGTGTCACATGGAGTCTTAATGATGCTCTAGTTCTCTCACTCCCAAACAGGGCACTTACATGTGCAAGGCATTATGCGTGATACAAAGATGAAAAAGATACGGGTGTGCCTTTAAAGAGCTCTAGCTTAAATGAAGTGAAAAGCTAAGGGCAGAACACTCTTGTGGAGAGTCTATGTGACAAGCACCTTAGCGCCTGGGTTCCCCCTAAAGTAGACACAAAGAATTTGAGGTGACTTGCAACTTTATTTCAACCCAGAGGTTGATTATGAAAAATGTGCAAAGTATAAACTATATGGTTAGAGGAGTCCAGAGAAAGGAAAATACAGCTAATTGGGGATAAAATAGCACACAGGAATGTATCCCATATGGTTCTGTGTGGCAGCTTGAGGTGGATTGCATATTTGACTTTGAGTTTCCTGAAGACCAAAGTAAAAAGAAAAAACAGGCATAGTATTTTTGGTAGTATTCTCAAGATAAAATTGAGTCGCTTTAGGAGATGCAGTTTTTCTATGGAGACCCAAACACAAATTCTTCTATATTTCTTCATTAAGAGTACTGTCGTGACAGTATTCCTGCAGTGCAAACTGTGGAGAGCTGTTAAATGGCTGTTTCGTATAGTGTCCCTCAATGTAAGTCTAAGACAAAAGCCCATTTTTAGCAAGAGCAACATAAAATAAATGTTTGGGTCCTTCAAACAATTCTCCATAAATATTATATCTTAACAATATTTTAGATTTCGTTTCTTTCTCTTTTTTTTAACCCCACTTCAAAAAACTTATTTATTTACTTTATTGAAACATGGATTATACATATTTGTGGGGTACTGGGTTATATTTCAAATCATGTACACAATGTGTGATAATCAAATCAGGGTAATTAGCACATTCAGCATCACAAACTTAATCGTTTCTTTGGGATATGAACATTTGATCTCCTCTATTCTAGCAATTTGATAACATGCAGTAAATTATTGTTAATTATGAATGCCTTGCTGGGTACCAATAGAACTTATTTTTCCTATCTAGCTGTAATTTTGTGTCCATTAGCCAACCTGCCACTTCCTCTCCTAGATCTGGTGTATTTGAATCAGCATCCTCACATTGCCTTTGGTTGCGATCTTTAACATTTCTTTCAATCTATAGCGGTTTCCATTCTCTTGGTTTTCCCTCTTGCCATTTAATTGTTGAAGAAATAAATCATTTGTCCTATACAACTTCCCATATTCAGGATTTGGCTGATTGTATCCTAGTGGTTTCACTGAGTTTTAAATAACAATTACTTTATTTCAATGACAAGAAGTTTTATTTATTCTTATTTTATATTTATTTTATTCTTATTTATTTATTTTATTCTTTATTTTATATTTATTTCTTTTTCAAATTTATGTGGTCATTTGTTCTCATTTTAGATAGTTTCTTCCTTCTTATTCATAGCTTCAATTTCTTCTTTATTTGTTTAAATATATTAACTATATCTTTCATTTAATATCTGATAATGCCATTATCTGAAGCCTTTCTGGGTCTGGTTCTATTGTTTGTTGTTTCTTTCTTTTTTTTTTTTTTTTTTTTTTTTTTTTTTTTTTTTGACCAGCAACGGATCGCAACCCTCAGTGTCGCGCCCGTACCGGACCGGGACCAGCAACGGGATCGCAACCCTCGGTGTTGCTCCCGCACCTCGCTCAGCCAGTGAGCAGCCAGTCTGTATGTGGGATCCGAACCCTCGGCAGGAGCGCCACCGCACTCCCAAGCGGTGCACTGTAGCAGTGCGCCACCGGGCCGGCCCTATTGTTTGTTGTTTCTGATGACTCTTGTTCATGGGTGCTTGTCTCCTGGTGGATGTGATTTTTGATTGTGAGTTGTGTGAGTTCATATTTGTTGGAAGTGTCTCTGAGAGAGTTATATAAGACCTAGGTTGAGAGTCTGATTCTCTCGGTGGATTTCCAATTGTTTTTGCCAATTACCTAGGGGCACCAGGGACCTGGGTCCACTTTAAATGCAATTTTTTTCAAGGTCTTCTGGGCCACACAGTGTGATTTCTAGCCACTAAATCCTGTGCACGGCCAGTTTGGATTTTTGAAATCTCAGAGGAAGATTTTGTTGTTGTTTTGTTTTTTTAACGTCTATCCAGAGCCAAGGTTTCCTTTGTGCTTGCCATTGCCCGATGGGCTCTCTTTTAGTTTACCTGAGAGAATAACCCCTTGTGAATCCTAGCTCTATATGGATGGATCTCCAACCTAGTTTCCTCCTCCATAGTGGCAGCATTAGCACTCTTTTGCTTTTCTGGTTGCATCCTCAGCTTCTTAGCTGGTCTTGGGTTATTTCACTTATTTTCCAGAACTGATTAATATATGTCTATATACTTGTACATTTATATACATTATAATTATGTAACATAATATATTATTATATAAGATTATTATCTATTACAAACATAATAATATAGACATTGTAATGGCATATATATAGTTTTAAGTTTTTTTGTAGCTGGAGGATTTCAGGATCTGTAGTGTACCATTTTGCAAAAATGGAAGTCCTCGATTCCCCGAGTCTTCATCAGATTCAGATCCAGTATGTCTGTGTCAGGCCTGAACCCAAAGAATCTTTTAGGACCCTTCCAAGCCGGTGAGTTTTGGGATCCATTGCATTTTCCTTTGCTGACCCAGAGTATGTTGCTAGGCTTCTCTATTATACTGATTATAACTTACTGTCTCACTTAACTACCCTTGACATAGTCTCACTCCGAGTGAACTCTACCTGCAGAGGGGTGGCCCTGCCATGAGTACACAGATCTTCATTGCCCTCCCTGGCTCTCAAGTTGCTCCCTGGATCCTTCTCTGATGTTTCAGCTGCCATATTAGTCTTCTTGATTCTGAAGCTTGCCTGAACCTAAGTTTGCTATGATCTTTGGGCAGCATATTTGAGCAGCCCTGTTGTCTTCAATAAAGGCCAGTTTCTGCCACCTGACTTATCTCCCCAGCAGCCCTCTCCACTCTTTGTGCCACCCAGCCTTTAATGATCTGCCCCGTTTTGGATCTCAGTCATTAGAGATACCCAAGATTTCTTTGTTAGCCCTGGTTTGCTGAGGTCACTGCACGCCTGGTGGCCAAACCTCCTTGAGTTGTGGCAGAAGTGATATTTGTGAAACAGAAAAGTATTAGTACAAAGCCCTTCTTGAACAATCCAGCCAGAGGAATCTCTCTTCTCTGAATTCTGACAGAACTTTGTGTCACTCATTCTCCTTGTCCTTTATGCTACAGTTATTTACATAAGTGTTTTATCTTCCTTCCTAGAAAATCAGCTGCTTAAGAGTAGAACATGACATTGGGGTCAAAAGATCTGGATTCAAATCCTGCCCTTACCATATTCTAGTTATGTTACTTTTAGCAAATTAACATCTCTGAGCTTCTACGTCCTGCCCTGTAGGTTGAGGATGATACCCACTTCTTTATCTAAAAATTCGGGGGCCAGATATGTTTAGAAACTTATAATTTTTTCAGATTTTGGAAAAGTAATAGTGCATGTACTTCAGAAGCTTCATGGAAAAATAGTATTAAAAGATAATACAGATCTTTCCATGACTTTTTGAAGTACCCACGTATTATATATTTTGTAATACCTGGCAGTACCCTGTAATCAAACACCTTTCTTTTTCTGCGGCAACACACATAAATAGTCACAAGAAATGGATTAAATTAAGATGGGTCATTTTTTGCCAGCAAATAAGTTAAAAAATAACTTTCAGTTTGCAGAGCTTTTTGGTTTTTGTAATTGTGGATAAAGGATTATGGGCCTGTATTACCTACTTCACAGAGATGTTGCAAGGATTAAATAAGATAACAAATAAAATCTTCTAGGAATGAATCCAATACATACACAGTAAGCTCACTAAATTTTATGTGAAGCTACTTTTTTCCTCACTTTTATTTATATTTATTTTTGTGGGGTACAGTGTGTTGTTTCAATACATGCGTATACTGTACCATGAATCACGTAGGGTAGATCGCATAGTCTTGTACTCGTTAGTCCACACCTTCTCCCCCTCAGCACCCTTCCTTCCTAGCCTCTGGTAACCTGGTAACCATTATTATACTCTGTACTTCTATGAGAACCACTTTTATTTTTAGATTCCACATATGAGTGAGATCACATGGTATTTGTCTTTTTCTATGCCTGACTTCACTTAACATGATAGTTTCCAGTTTCATCTATGTTGCTGCAAGTAGTAGGATATCATTTCTTTTTATAGCTGAATAATATTCCATCGTGTATATATACTACAGTTTTCTTGGGTTTTCTAAATCCATTCATCCATTGATGGGCATTTAGGTTGATTCTCTCTTATCTATCATAAATAGAGTTGTGATGAACATGGGAGTGCAGGTGTCTTTTTGATTTATTGATTTCATTTCTTTTGGGTATATACCCAGTAGTTGGGTCGTAAGGTAGATCTATTTTTAGTTCTCTGAGGAACCTCCAAACTGTTTTCCATGATGGCTATATGAATTTACATCCCCAACAGCAATGGAAGAGGATTCCCTTTTCTCCGCATCCTACCCAGCATTTGTTATTTTCTGTCTTGCTGATAATAGCCATTCTAACTGGGGTGAGATGATGATATCTCATGGTAGTTTTAATTCGCATTTCCTTGATGATTAGTGTTTTTGAGAATTTTTTCCTGTGCTTGTGGGCCATTTGTGTGTCTTCTTTTGAGAAATATCTGTTCAGGTCCTTTGCCTGTTATTTAATTGGGTTATTTGGTTTTTTTGTGTTGAGTTGTTTGAGTTCCTTATATGTTCTGGATATGAGCCCCTTTTCTGATGTGTAGTTTGCAATCCCTTTCTCCCATTCTGTAGGTTCTCTCTTCACTTTGTTGATAGTCTCTTCTGCTGAGCAGAAGCTTTTTAGTTTGATGTAGCATTTGTGTATTTTTGCTTTAGTTGCCTGTGCCTTTGTAGTCTTGCTCAAAAAAGCACTGCTGCCTACTTCCATTTTATGTAGTGTTTCCCCTATGTTTTCTCCTTGTAGTTTCATAGTTTCAGGTCTTACGTTTAGGTCTTTAACCCATTTTGAGTTGATTTCTGTGTATGGTGAAAGATAGGGGTCTAGTTTCAATCTTCTGCATGTTGATATCCAGTTTCCTCAGCACCATTTATTAAAGAGGCTGTCCTTTCCTCACTGTATATTCTTCACACTTTTGTCAAAAATCAGTTGGCTGTAAATGCATTGTTTTTCTGGGCTCTCTATTGTATTCCATTTGTCTGTCTATTTTTATGCCAGTACAACGCTGTTTTGGTTACTATAGCTTTATAGAATGTTTTGAGGTCAGGAAGTGTGATGCCTCCAACTTTGTTCTTTTTATTCAAGATTGCTTTAGATATTTGAGGTCTTTTGTGGTTCATACAGATTTTAAGATCATTTTTTTTCTATTTCTGTGAAGAATGTCATTGGTATTTTGATCAGGATTGCATTGAATGTGTAGATTGCTTTTGGTAATACAGACATTTTGATTATGTTAATTCTTCCAAACCAAGAACATGGGATATTTTTCCATTTATTTGTGTCCTCTTTAATTTTTTTCACCAAGGTTTTTTCTTTTCCTTGTAGTGATCTTTCACCTCCTTTATCAAATTTACTCCTAGATATTTCATTTTTTTGGTATCTGTTGTGAATGGGATTACTTTCTTGATTTCTTCCTCAGCTATTTCATTATTGGCATATAGGCAGTCTATTGATTTTTGTGTGTTGATTTTGTATCCTGCCACTATACTGAATTCATTTATTAGTTCTAGTAATTTTTTGGTGGAGTGTGTAGGGTTTTCTATGTATATGATCATTTGCAAATAGGGATAGATAATTTGACTTCCTCCTTTCTGATTTGAATGCCTGTTATTGCTTTGTCTTGCCTTATTGCACCAGCTAGAACTTCTACTGCTGTGTCGAATGACTGGAGAAAGTGGGAATCCTTGTCTTATTTCAGATCTTAGAGAAAAAGCCTCCAATTTTTGTCCATTCTGTATGAGACTAGCTGTGGGATTGTTGTGTATGGCCTTTATTATGTTGAGATACATTCATTCTATACCTAGTTTGTTGAGTGTTTTTATCATGAAGAGGTGTTGGATTTTATCAAATGCTTTTTCTGCATCTATTGAAATGATCATATGATTTTTTCCTTCATTCTGGTGATATGATGTATCACATTTGTTGATTTGCATATTTTGAGCCATCCTTGCATCTCTGGGATGAATCCCACTTGATCATGGTGAATGATCTTTTAATGTGTTTTTGGATTCTGTTTGCTCATATTTTGTTGAGGATCTTTGCATCTGTGTTCATTAGGGCTGTAGTTTTCTTTTTTTTATTGAGCCAATTCAATTCTTTAATAAATTTTCTTTTCAAAAAAATACATTCCCTTCTTTCTTTTTTATTTTCATAAAATTATTTCACTGGATCAATTCTTCTCTGACCCAATTTTACAAGAAAGATTCAGTTCAATCATCACCTGTCTTTTTTTTTCATATAAAATTGTACTATTTAACCTTCTGTTTATGCATTTTTTGTGGGCATTTCTACCAAGTCCAATTTTCCTGTCCTAAATTGATCAGTTTTAACTTTTGCAAAAATATTTGATCATTCCATTAATATTTATATATTTATTATTATTTATTTATTTTATTATGAATATTCATGAGATACAAAGCTGATTGTTACCCCTCGTGGCATGATGTGAGGGCCAGATTCATACTGGCAGCATACCCATTAGCAGAAACAGCTTTTATACCCTGTGTTCCCCACCCAATTGTCCTCAACCTCCCTCCTCCTCCCCTTTCACCCCACACTCCACTTTGTAGCCCAAGGAATGTTCTCTCCATCTGCAGGACCAACACACAACTCTCTACTACTAGCTCTCACATTTAAGTGAGTACATGTGGTATTTATCCCTCTGTGCTTTGCTTATTTCACTCAACATGAGTTTCTCCAGGCTCATCCGTGTTGTTGCAAATGGGAGTATTTCATTCTTTTTTATGGCAGAGTAGTATTCCATGGTATACCATGGATTCCTTATCCAAACGTCCATTGATGGACGTTTAGGTTGGTTCCATATTTTGGCTATTGTAAACAGAGTTGTGATGAACATGGGAATGCAGGTATCCCTTCAACATGATGACTTGCATTCCCCTGGGTATATTCCCAGAAGTGGGATTGCTGGATCTTATGGAAGATCTATCTGTAGTTGTCTGAGAAACCTCCATACTGTTTTCCATAGTAGTTGTACTAATTTACAGTCCCACCAACAGTGTAGGAGCATTCCCTTCTCTCACACCCTCTCCAGCATTCATTATTCACTGTCTTTTTGATTATAGCCAGTGTAACTGGGGTGAGGTGGTATCTCAATGTGGTTTTAATTTGCATTTCCCTGATGACTAGCGATGTTGAGCATTTTTTCATGTACCTGTTGACCATTTGTATATCTTCCTTTGAAAAATGTCTATTCAGCTCCTTTGCCCATTTTTTAATTGAGTCATTTTTTTTTTTTTTTTTTTTACTGTATAATTGTTTGAGTTCTATGTATTTTCTGGGTATTAATGCCTTGTCAGATGCATAGTTAGCAAAAATTTTCTCCCACTCTGTAGGCTGTCATTTCACTCTGTTGATTATTTCCTTTGCTGTGCCAAAGCTATTTAGTTTGATATAGTCCCATTTGTTTATTTTTTCTTTTGTTGCTTGTGCTTTTGGGCTCATGTTCATAAAGCCTGTGCCCAGACCTAGTTGCTGAAGTGTTTCACCTATATTTTCCCTTAGTAATTTTACAGTTTCAGGTATTATACTTAAGTCTATCCATTTTGAATTGATTTTAGTGTATGGTGAGAGATTTATATCTAGTTTCATTCTTCTGTATATGGATATCCAGTCTTCCAAGCACCACTTATTGAAGGGGCAGTCTTTTCTCCAATGTAGATTTTTGTTGCCTTTGTCCAGTATCAGATGGCTGTAAGCCTGAGGGGTGATTTCTGGGTTCTCAATTCTACTCCACTGGTCTGAATGTCTGTTTTTATACCAGTACCATACCATTTTGGTTACAATACCTTTGTAGTATAATTTGAAGTCAGGTAGTGTTATGCCTCTGGCTTTATTTTTTTTTTGCTCAGGATTGCTTTGGCTATTTGGGGTCTTTTGTTGTTCCATATGAAAGGTAAGATTGTTTTTTCCATTTCTGTGAAGAATGTCATTTGTATTTTGATGGGGATTACATTGAATCTCTAGATCACTTTGGGTAGTACAGACATTGGAATGAATGTTAATTCTTCCAATCCAAGAGCATGGAATATCATTCCATCTTTTTGTGTCTTCTTTAATTTCTTTCAGAAGTGGTTTGTAGTTCTCATTGTAGAGATCTTTCACCTCCTTGGTTAAATTGATCGCTAGGAATTTTATTTTTTTCGTGACAATTGTAAATGGGCTTACTTTCTTTATTTCTCTTGCTGTTAATTCATTATTTGAGTATATAAATGTAACTGATTTGGAGGCACTTATTTTGTATCCTGCAATGTTACTGAAGTTATTAACCAGATCTAGGAGTTTTTTGATAGAGTCTTTAGGTTTTTCTATATATAGAAATATATATAGTCATTGGCAAATAGAGAAAGTTTGACTTTGTCTTTTCCAATCTGGATTCCCTTTATTTCTTTCTCTTGCCTGATTGCTCTGTCTAGTACCTTCAGTACTATGTTTAATAGAAGGGGTGAGAGTGGGCATCCTTGTCTTGTTCCTGTTCTTAAGGGAAAGGCCCTCAGTTTTTCACCATTCAGAATGATACTGGCAGTGGGCTTGTCATAAATGGCTTTTATTTTGTTGAGATAGTTTCCTTCTATACCTAATTTGTTGAGAGTCTTTATCATTAAGGGATGTTGAATTTTGTCAAATGCTTTTTCATCTTTTATTGAGATAATCATATGGTCTTTGTCCTTGAGCTTGTTGATGTGATGTATCACATTTATTGACTTTTGTATGTTGAACCATTCTTGCATCCCTGGGATGAATCCCACTTGATCATAACGTATAATTTTTTAAATATGTTGCTGTATTCTGATTGTTAATATTTTGTTGAGGATTTTAACATCTAGGTTCATCAAGGATATTGTCCTGTAATTTTCATTTATTGTTGTGTCTTTATCTGGTTTTGGTATCAGAGTTATGTTGGCCTCATAGAATGAGTTTGGGAAAATGGCTTCTGTTTCAATTGTTTGGAATAGTTTGAGGAGAATAGATATTAACTCCTCTTTAAAAATTTGATCAACTTCAGCCGTAAAACCATCCATACCCAGACTTTTCTTTGTTGGAAGATTGCTAATTACTGCTTCAATCTCCTTGCTTGTTATTTGTTCAGGTTTTCTGTCTCTTCTTGGTTCAGTCTTGGTACTTTGTATATGTCTAGAAACTTATCCATATCTTCCAGATTTTCATATTTGTTGAAATACAATTGTTTATAGTAGTCTCTAATGATTCTTTGTATTTCTGTAGTATCAATTGTAATATCTCCTTTTTCATTTCTGATTTTTGTTATTTGGGTCTTCTCTCTCTTTTTTTTTTTGTTAACCTATTTTTTTTTGTTAACCTAGATAATGGTTTGTCTATTTTGTTTATCTTCTCGAAAAACCAACTTTTTGTTTGTTGATGTTTTCTATTGTTTTTTGGGTCTCTATTTCATTTAGTTCTGCTCTGATCTTAATTCTTTCTTTCCATCTACTACCTTTAGGTTTGGATTGTTGTTTTTTTCAAGTTCTTCAAGGCATAATTTTAGGTCATTTATTTGAAGTCTTTCCTTTCTTTTGATGTAAGCATTTATTGCAATAAATTTGCCTCTTAGTACTGCTTTTGCAGTATCCCACAGGTTTTGGTCTGATGTATCTTTATTTTCATTAGTTTCTAGAAATTTTCTGATTCCATGTTTAATTTCTTCTTGGACCCATAGGTTATTCAGGAGCCTATTATTTAGTTTCCATGTATTTGTATAGTTTCCATATTTTTGCTTATTATTTATTTCAAATTTTAGTCCATTGTGGTCTGAAAAGATACTTGGAATGATTTCAATTTTTAAAAATTTGCTGAGACTAGATTTGTGACCTAATATGTGGTCTATCCTAGAGAATGTTCCATTGGCTGATGAGGAGAAAGTATATTCTTTAGTTGTTGGGTGAAATGTTCTGTACATATCTGCCAAGTCCATTTGGTCTAAGGTGTAGATTAAATCCTGTCTCTCTTTGTTGACTTGTTGCCTGGAAGATCTGTCCCATACTGAGAGAGGGTTGTGCAGATCACCCAGTATTGATGTATTAGGTCCTATTTCTTTCTTTCTTTTCTAGAGTGTTTGCTTTATATATCTGGGTGCTCTAGTATTGGGTGCATACCTGTTTATGATTGTTATGTCTTCTAGCTGGATGGATCCCTTTATCGTTATATAGTGGCCTTCTTTGTCTCTTTTTATGTTTTTTGGTTTAAAGTCTGTTTTGTCTGGTATAAGAATAGCTACTCCTTCTTGTTTTTGGTTTCCATTTGCATGGTATATCTTTCTCCATCCCTTCACTTTTAGTCTATGTGTGTATCTACAGGTGAGATGGATCTCTTGAAGACAGCATATGCTTGGGTCTAGCTTTTTAATCCAATCATTCAGTCTGTGTCTTTTGAGTGGGGAGTTTAGTCCATTCACATTTATAGTAGTTATTGACAAGTGGTGCTTAAATCCTGTCATTTAATTGCTTCTTGCTTAGCCAGTTTAAATATCTTTTGATCATTATTTCCCCTTTTATTTCTCTTCTTCAATGTTAGTTGGAGATTTAAGGTGGGATGATTTAGTTTCTTTCTCTTTCTTATTGGCATTTTTGTTTTAATGGTGGGTTTTGCTCTTTCTTGTGTATTTGTGATAGTGGTCACCATTATTCAGGTTCTGGATAAATGACTCCCTTGAGAATTTCTTACAGGGCTGGTCATGTTGTGGTGAACTCCTACAACTTTTGTTTGTCTGGGAAATACACTATTTCTCCCTCATTTCTGAAGGAGAGCCTTGCTGGGTAAAGAATTCTTGGCTGGCTTTTTTTTTCTTTTAGTATTTTGATATATCATTCCACTTTCTTCTGGCCCGTAGGATTTCAGTTGAGAAATCTGCTATTAGTTTGATGAGGGTTCCCCTATAAGTGACCTGATGCTTTTCTCTTGCTGCTTATAGAATTCTCTCTTTGTCTTTGGGCTTTGCAAATATAGCTATAATGTGTCTTGAGGAGGATCTTTTTGTATTGAACATGTTTGGGGACCTTTGAGTTTCCTGGATCTGAAGGTCTGTATTTTGTCATACACCTGGGAAGATTTCTATTACTATTTCCTTGAATAGGTTCTTAATACCTTTTTGTGTCTGCTCCACTTCAGGAATACTCATGATTCAGATGTTAGAGCGCTTGAGGTTGTCTGCTATCTCCCTTAGATTTTCCTCATTATTTTAAATTCTTTTTTCCTTTTTTTTGTCTGCCTGAGTTATTTCAAAAAGACCATCTTCAAGCTCTAAAATTCTTTCTTCTGCTTCCTATACTCTGCTGCTCAAGCTCTCAGTTGTGTTTTTTATTTCATTGAGTGAATCTTTCATTTCTAGAAGTTCTGTTACACTCTTTTTTAAGGTATAAATCTCTTTGTAGATTTCCTCCTTCATATTCTGGATATTTTTTTCTTGTTTCATTATGTTCTCTAATTGAGTCTTCCTTTATTTCTTCAAGTTTTCTTAAGATGATTGTTCAGAATTCTTTTTCATACATTTCAAGGATTCCCTGTTCCATGGAGTCTGGCTTTGAAGCATTACTGTATTCTTTCAGTGGTGTCATTTTTTTCTGTTTATTTGTAGTTCTAGTATTTTTCATTGATGTTCTGTCATTTGATAGAGGGTTTGCTTCTTCTATTTCACAGAGGTTGGCTGTGGAGTGGCCCTGGTTGCTACTGTGGTGGTGAATTGTCTTTGCTTGGCAGAAGGTGTGGTGGTGGTGATGTTAAATCACCTTGGGTCCTGTTCCAGAATCTGGGGTTGTAGAATAGCTCCTAGTGCTGTGTGGTTCTGCTGGCCTCACCTTGGCAGGTTGGGGCATGTGGGCTGACCTAGTTTTCTTTTCTTGCTGTATCTTTTTTCAGCTTTGGTGTAAGGTTAATGTTGGCTTCATAGAATGTGTTTGGAAGTACTCCTTCCTCTTCTATTTTTCAGAAAAGTTTTAGAAGAATCGGTCTTAGTTCTTTAAATGTTTGGTAGAGTTTGGAGTGAAGCCATCTGGTCCAGGGGTTTTCTTAGTTGGGAGACTTTTTATTACTGCTTCGATCACATTAATCATTATTGGTCTATTTAGGATTTCTAGTTCTTCATGATTCAATCTTGGTAAGTTGTATGTGTCCAGAAATTGATCCATTTTTTCTAGGTTTTCCTGTTTGTTTGCACATAGTTATTTGTAGTAGTATCTTATGACCCTTTGTATTTCTGTGGTATCAACAGTAATGTCTTGTTTTTCATTTCTGATTTTATTTGAGTCCTCTCTTTTTCTTTGTTAGTCTAGCTATAGGCTTATTGATTTTGTTTTTCTTTTTGCGAAACCAACTCTTTGTTTCATTGATCTTTTGTATTGTTTTTTCCTTATATCTAATTCATTTATTTCTGCTCTGACCTTTGTTATTTCTCTCCTTGTACTGTTTTTTGTTTGGTTTGTCCTTGTTTTTCTAATTCCTTGAGGTGTAATGTTAGTTTTATTTGAAATATTTCTTCTTTTTTGATATACACATTTATTGCTATAAACTTCCCTCATAGAACTGTTTTTGCTGTATCTTATAGGTTCTGGTATGTTGTGTTTTCATTTTCATTTGTCTCCAGGAATGTTTTAATTTCCTTTCTGATTTCTTATTTGACTCATTCATTGTTTAGGAGCATGTGTTTAATTTCCATATATTTGTATATTTTCTAGTGTCCCTTTTGTCGTTGATTTCTAGTTTTATTCCATTGTAGTCAGACAAGGTAGTTAATATGATCTCAATTTTTAAAAATTTGTTGAGACTTGTTTTGTGACCTAGTAGATGGTCTATTCTAGAAAATGTTTCATGTGCTGCTGAGAAGAATGTGTATTCTTTGGCTGTTGGATGACATGTTCTATGTATGTCTGTTAGGTCCAATCAGCCTAGAGTAGAGATTATTTCTGATGTTTCCTGGTCAATTTTCTGTTGGCATGATCTGTCCTTTACTGAAAGTGGGGTGTTAAAGTCCCCAACTATTATTGTGTTAGTCTATTTCTCCCATTAGGTCTAATAGTAATTGCTTTATACAACTGGGTGCTCCAGAGTCAGGTCTGTATTTAGAATTGTTATGAAGTAAATTCTCTTTTTGAATTGATCCGTTTATCATTATATAATAACCTTCATTATTTTTATTTTACTTTTTACTTTCCTTGGCTTGAAGTCTATTTTATCTGATATCAGTGTAACTACTCCTGGTCTTTTTTGGTTTCCATTTGTATGAAATATCTTTTTCCATCCCTTTACTTTCAATCATTATGTATCTTTATAGGTGAAGAGAGTTTCTTGTAGGCAGCATATTATTTGTTCTTGTTTTACAATCCATTGAGCCACTCTCTATCTACTAATTAGGGCATTTAATCCATTTACATTTAGAGTTATTATTGATATATAAGGACTTGTTACTGCCATTTTGTTACCCTTTTTCTTTTTCTGGATGTCCTTTCAGTCTCTTTTTTTTCTCTTTTCTGATCTTATTGTCTTCCTTTGTGATTGAGTGTTTTTCTCTAGCAGTGTATTTTGATTTCTTGCTGTTTTTTTTAGTATGTCTCTTAAAAGTTTTTGTATTATGGTTACCATGAGGCTTACAAAAACAAGTTAAATTTATAACAGATTATTTTAGTCTGATAACAACTTAACTTTGATATATATGATAAAAGAAAGAACTAAAGCTGACTCTATGCTTTGGCTTCATTCCCTCCTCCTCCAATTTTTGATATTTTGTTGTTTCAAGTTATACCTTTTAACATTGCCTGTCTCTCATGCAGTTGTTGTATTTGTTATCGTCTTCTTAGGTTTGTCCTTTAGTCTTCATACTAAAGATATAAGCAGTTTATTCACACCCCCCACCCCCTAATGACATTAGAATATTCTGAGGTTGTCTGTGAACTTACTTTATTAATGAGGTATGTACCTTCACATGTTTCCTTGCTGCTCCCCAGCATTATCTTTTTTTAGACTGAAAGACTCCCTTTAGCATTTCTTGGAAAGACTTATTTCTCCTTCATATTTGAAAGTTAATTTTGCTGGATAGAGAATTCTTGGCTGATAGTCTTTTTCCTTCGGCACTGTGAATATATCATCCCATTCTCTTCTGGCCTATAGGGTTTCTACCTAGTAATCTGCTAAGAGATATATTAGGGCTCTGTTGAATGTTATGTGTGTATTTTTTTTTTTTTTTGCTTGCTGCTTTCAGTATCCTTTTTTTGTCTTTGGTTTTTGAAAATTTGATGATGATGTGCCTTAGAGTGTTCCTCCTTGGACTGAATTTGATTGGCAACCTCTGAGCTTCTTTTACCAGGATGCTGTCATCTTTCTGCATAACTGGAAAATTTCAGCCATTATTTCCTTGAATATGCTTTCTAAATCTCTTTGTTTATCTTCTCCTTTAGGTATGCCAATTATGTGAAGACTTTTATTTGAGGGAGTCCCATATTTGTGATATTTATGTCTCATTTTTTTCTTTATCCTTTTTGCTCCTCTGATTTAATAATTTCATATATTTATCTTCAAGCCCACTGAGTCTTTCATCAGTTTGATTAAGTCTGCTATTGGAGCTTTCTATCAATTTTTTTCATATAGTGTATTCTTTATTTCAAAAATTTCTTTTTTTTTTTTTAAATTGATTAAATTCTTTTGACAAGTTTTTCATTTGGCTCCTGGATTGTTTTCCAAATATCATTTAATATTCTCTCTGTATTTTTTTTTTTGTGACTCCCTGAATAACCTTAAGAAGGTTATTCTGAATTCCCTGTTAAACATTTCATAAATCCACTGTTCCTCTGGGTCCTTTGCTGGTGCTTGGTTTGTTTATTTTCTTGGTGTCATATTTCTCTGTTCTTTCTTGATCTTTGTTTCTTATATTGATGCTTGGGCACTTGTGGAGACTTCTAGGTTTTATAGGTGTTCTTTGGTGGTGTTAGACCTTTATTGGTTAATATCAGAGTTTTGTCTCTGATCTGTGGGTTTGTTTGTTTTTTCCAGTTCTGTGTTAGATTATTATCTGCCACCACTACTTAAACTCTGCACTGGAATTAATTTATTTTTCTTTAGTTAATTCCCCAAATGGGGAAACTTCCTGTGGGACCAGCACGTAAGCCCTGTGGTTGAGCTAAATTGCTGCTTTGCTGCCAATTCTCTGGGGAAGGCTTTTTGTGCAGCTCAGGTTTTAATTGTTTCCCTTTTAATCACTTCTGGGTCTTGTGTGGTCAGATATGCCTGGGCTCTATGGAAATTCTGGTCTAGGTCCTAGTATTCCAGCAAACTGCACCCTCTGCAATTCTGTCTCCCTGACTAGTCTCCACTGAAATGGTCTGTGCTGATTAGAAGGCAGATCAGCTGCCTGCATTGTGCCCCAGTGTTTCCCCAGTGGACCAGCCTCTCCTGCACTCTGAATACTTCCCATGGAGTGGGGCATGCATCAGTTCCTTGTGATGACTCACCAGACTCTGGGTGGCTCCTATTTTTGGTTAGCTGTGGCCCCTCACTCCTACATGGGTCCATGGGAACACTGTCAGTGGTCTTGGTGGCCTGGGGGCTGGTACGGTGTGCTCTGAGGACCTCTTCTCCCTTGTAGACTCCAAGCAACTTCACTCAGCTGCAGCTTTTGTTGGTGTCTGTTCTATGTGCTCACTGGGGCCAGCCCTGTAGTGGCTGAGGCTTGAAACAGTTGGAGCAGTCCCTTCTTTCTCTTGTAGTTTCTCTCATCTTCATGAACTCTGTGGGTCTCTCCTCTTCCCCCAGGCTTCAGCAGTCCCAGATTGGCAGTCTTTGCTTTTTATTAGTTGTAAATTGATTGATTTGTGGGAGAGAGTGATGTTGGGGACCATCTACTCTGCCATATTGATGATGTCTGTGAAGCTAATTTTTAACCACCAAATTAATATTTGTTGTTGTGTTATTCATGTGCAGGCTGATGAGAGATACTTTTCTGTGAGTGATAAAGTCTTCCAGTTGCTTTCTTTTTTTGGTGATTTAATTGAAGGCACCAGCTGCCAGCTGGTTCTTCTTTCTTTCTTTCTTCTTAATTGTTTTGTTTTTGGGACTGGCTGGCTGGTACAGGTATCCAAACCCATGACCTTGGTGTTATAAGGCTGCGCTTACTAAGCTAACTGGCTGGCCCCAGCTCGTTCTTCTGATTATACCAAGGACTTTCCTGCTTTCTGTGTAAGCCAGGAGGTGTGACCTGAGAACCAAGTGGTCTAGAGTATTAAAACTGGAAGGGGCCTTGTGACCAGCTGGCCCATGAATGTGAACTGCTTTAAAATGCTAGCAATCAGCATTGCCATTTATTCCCTTAATTTTATAATTAGGGAAATGGAATTCTTAAGTGGAGAGAGATGTGACTTGATTTGCTCAATATGTACAGGTGGGGAAAATTTGAATGTTGCATGGGAGAGTCCTTTTCACAGATGTCCTATGGTGACTATCCCTCTACGTTGAGAACTACTTTCAAGAAGAAAATGGAAAATTGTCTCATTTTTTTGAGTTATTCAATTGGTAAAAAAAGTACTGTATTTATAATTTGAATGTGTCCAGTCTTTAAATACTGTGCAGATAGTTCTATTATTTTGAAACTCAAATACTTGGGAGTTGTAGTTACTACTTCAGGTCTTGTTCTAGCTTTCTGGAAAATGTATGAACCAAAACAAACGTTTTGCTTTCATAGAGCTCACATGAGTGGAGAGAGGGAGACAAAAAAAGTCAGGTGAACAAATAAAGAGACCAGATAATTTCAGCCTTTGATAGGTGGCATGAAGAACATGTATCAGGATGGCCTAAAAGAGACCAACTGGGGGTGGAGGGGCTTTCTTCAGATTGGTCAGTCAGGAAAGACCCCTCTGAAGTGGTAATTTTTGGGCGATATCTGAGCATCCATTCTGAGGCTCTGTGGAGAGGCTTCTGGGAGCAAGGGTCCATGAGGGAGAGCAGGATGGGTCCTGTCATGGTGGTGCAGAAAAAAGGGGGGGTAGGGAAACGTGGCGGACAGGGAGGCACATGGATTCCAGATAATTTTGAGATGGAGACCACAGGACTGATTTGTTGTGGAACTGAATTGTAATATTGAGGTCCACGATTGCAATTGGTTTGTAAGTTCCCTCTGATGCTTCTCTAGTCTGTGCTTCTACATTTTGCTTTGTGTCGTGGAGGAGTAGACTGAGCATAGCGTTTGGGGGAAGATGGCAGTCTCCTCATGGTGGCCTGCTTTTCTGACACTGCAGTTGACTCTTCACGTCTTGGTCTTCAGCACAGCTTTCAGGGGCTATGCTGATACTGCTTTCAGTCCATTTGGACCAGGCAGGACAATGCCTTGTCACTCAGGCCTCAGACTGTACCTGGGGACCCAGGTGGTGTTCACAGGAGAGCCCCTGCTAGCTAAGGATTTTGTGTCCTCCAAAGTTCCAGGTATTAGAAACTTAACCCCCACTGTGACAGTGTTAAGAGAGTGAGAAATCCTATTATGGTAGTTGAAAGGTGGGGTCTTGAAGAGGTGATTAGATTGTGAGGACCATGCCTAGTGAAAGGATTGATCCATTGATGGTTTAATGGTGGTCGTGGGTGTGGTTCTGATGGCTTTAAAAGTGGAGCGAGTGAGGAGTTAGCTCTCTCTCTTGCCAAGTCATCTGCCATGTGACACCTTCATTGATGTAGAGTCACCACCACCAAGAACAGGGCCCTCACCAGATGTGTTCCCTGGACTTTGGACTTCCTAGCCTCTGAAACTGTAAGCAATAAATATTATTTCTTTTACTCAATTTCAGGTATTTCTGTTATAAGCAAGCGAAATGAACTCATACACCACCTGATGCCAGAGTGTGCATGGGACACTGGGGTCTGTCCACCTCCTGCCTCACATTCCTCATAGCCATCTTTACAGGGCAAAAGCAAAAGGCCCAGCCTGTGCACCTCCTCCTAGATCTTCCACTCCATTCTGAATTTCTTTCCTAGGGAGACCTGGCTCTTCTTGAGGAGATGCCTGAGTAGAGGTTACTCATCCTCCCACACTTTGCAGAGGTAGTGTAGTATCTGTGCACAGTCGTACCCTTGTCCTGTATTTCTTTGCCACCTAATTGTGACTGTCAATATCCTTTTTGATCACATCATTCTAAACTCCTCCCCCTGTACTTATTGTATTTTCTGTATGTTTTTCCTCCAGTTAGTTAGACTTGGATTCACTCCGTCATTCAGGGTGAAAACTTGCCCACTTCCTTCCTCTTCCTCACCCTGGGCACCTCTTCAATGACAGTACTTGCTAATTTTCTCTATCCCTGCTCTCTGCCTGGTCCAGGTGCTCTCCACACATTTTCTGGATGATTGCAGCAACCTTGTAAGCTGTTTTTGTGTTTTGCCTTAGGCACTGCAAATCCACCCTCCACAAAACCATCACAATTCGAAATATAGTCCAAGTCAATTCCCTGCTTAAAACTCTCCCATAGATGGAATCTGACCTCATCTTCATACCATATGAGGCCCTCCAGGTTTTGCAAGCATGGTCTCCAGCCCCCATCTCATGCTGCACATTTGAGAGGCAGTTGAGCAAAACTGACCTTGTAGTCCCTCCTTTGAGCCATACTGTCTTTCTCTTTGGTACTGTAGCCCTGGGATCCCCTTTGCCTGAATTACCCCTGCTGCCGCTCTTCACTGGATGAAGTCCCACCCACCCTTTATGATTCAACTCCTGCATTGCTCCCTTCACAGACTCTTCAACCTCCCTTCTCACCTCTCTCCTAGCACCAAGCTCCACACCTTCAAAACAGCCTGCGGATATGCTCTCTGCTCTTGCCACCTTGCAAGTTCATCTTTTCCCTTCTCTCTTTCACAGGCACAGCAAACTCAATACTTGCTTGTCTCTGTAAGCTTCTTTGGGGCTAGGACTATAGCCATGCTCATCTTTTTTATTTCCTGCACTTAACGTTCCTCCCCAGCATTCAATAGATGCTCATTAAATTTTTTTGTTAAATGCAGAAATAATTCCTGTCTTTGTTACTAACAACATATGATCTGGGGGCAATATTCTTAATCTAATTGTGTCTCAAATTTCTCAACCTTGTGAGGAAGGGGATGTTACTATTCCCATTTCATAGTTGAGGAAACTGAGGCACAGAACAGCTGAATAACTTCCCCAAGGCTCCACAGTCATTAATGGTAGAGTTGTATTTGAACCCAGGCTGTCTGGCTCTATCACATGAAAATCAACTCCTTAAGCTGCCTAACTTAATTTAATTTCCATGAAAACAGTTTAAGATTTTATCCTCCTTTCAAAGAGGAAGAAATTGAGGCTTAGAGAGAGCAGAAGACTTACCCAAATTGGCTCAGCTAGAAAGTAGAGACATCAGGATTGTATCATGTTCCTTGCTACTGCAAAGCTTTCACTTTTGGATGCAGGCTTTGGTTGAAACTTTGCCAATATTAAAATGGACTCTTAAAACACGAGTTAGTACACTAACAACAAACTATTCAAAAAAGAAAACAATCCTGTTTACGATAGGTATAAAATAATAAAATACTTAGGAATAAATTTAACTGAGGAGGTGAAAGACCTATACACTGAAAACTATAAAACATTGATGAGAGAAATTAAAGATACAAGTAAATGGAAAGATAAACATGTTCATGGATTAGAAGAATTAATATGGTTAAAGTGTTTATACTACCCAAAGTGATCAACAGATTCAATATATTTGTTACCAAAATTCCAATGACATCTTCCACAGAAATAGAAAAAATAATCCTAAAATTTGAATGGAACCACAAAAGACCCCAAATAGCCAAAGAAAATTTGAACAAAAAGAACAAAGCTGGAGACATCACACTACTTGTTTTCAAAATATACTGCAAAGCTGTAGTAATCAAAACAGCACAGTACCAGCATAAAAACAGACATATACACCAATGGAACAGATTAGAGAGCCCAGAAATAAATCCACGCATTTATACTCAGTTGATTTTTGACAAAGATGCCAAGAACACACAATGGGGAAAGGATAGTCCCTTCAATAAATGGTGCTGGGAAAACCGGTTATCCACATGCAGAAGAATGCAATTAGATACTTGCCTCAATCATGTACAAAAATCTACTCAAAATGAATTAAAGACTTAAATGTAAGACCTGCAACTGCAAAACTAGTAGAAGAAAACAGGGGGAAAGCTCATGACATTGATCTGGGCAATGATTTTTTGGATATGACCCCAAAAGGACAGGCAACAAAAGCAAAAATAGAGAAATGCTATTACATCAAACTAAAAAGCTTCTGCACAGCAAAGGATACAGTCAACAGAGTGAATACACAACCTACAGAATGGGAAAAAAATTTGCAAATTTCACATTTAATAAGGGATTAATGTCCAAAATATATAAGGAACTCAGGCAACTCAATAGGAAGAAAACAAATAACCTGATTAAAAAATGGGCAAAGGATCTGAATAGACATTTCTCAAAAGAATACATACACATGCCAACAGGCATATGAAAAAAATGCTGAACATCACTAATCATCAGGGAAATGCAAATTAAAGCCACAATGAGATATCACCTTGGACCTGTTAGAATGTCTATTATCAAAAAGTCAAAAGATAAGTGTTGGTAAGGATATAGAGAAAAGGGAACCCTTGCACACGATGGTGAAAATGTAAATTGGTATAGCCATATGGAAAACAGTATGGAGGTTTCTCAAAAAATTGAAAATAGAGCTACCATGTGATCTGCTATCCCACTACTGGGTATATATCCAAAGGAAATGAAATCAGTATGTCAAAGAGATGTCTGCATTTCCATGTTCATTGCAGCATTATTCACAATTGCCAAGATATGTAATCAAGCTAATTGCCCATCAATGGATGAATGGATAAAGAAAATGTGGTATATATACACAACAGAATACTACTCAGCCCTAAAAAATAAGGAAATCCTGTCATTTGCAACAACATGGATGAACCTGGAGGATATCATGTTAAGTGAAATAAGCCAGGCACATAAAGACAAATACCACATGATCTCACTTGTACAAGTATGTAGAATCTAAGAAAGTCAAGCTCATAGAAGCAGAGGGTAGAATGGTGTTTACTAGGAGCTGCGGGGGAGGAGTTGGGGAGATGTTGGTCAGAGGGTACAAAGTTTCAGTTAGACCGGAGGAATACATTAGAGAGATCTAGTGTACAACATGGTGACTATAGTTAATGACAATTTATGCATATTTCAAAACATCATGTTGTATACCATAAATATATGCAATTTTTGTCCATTAAAAATTAATTAATTTTTAAAGTTTAAAAATAAACAAAAAAAGAAGCATAAGTTAGGTTACAGACAATACATTTGATGATAATGTATCATGATTAGCCATGACAGAACAGTTCTTTTTTTCAGTAGAAGTAGGAAGTAAGAGGCTCATCCTTCTGGGTTGCTGAAAAATGTCTGGAGTAAGAAAAAACAAAGGGGAGTATTTCGCATTGTTATTTAAATTTTAAATAACATTACTAGCTCCCAGTTAGCTCCCAAACCAAGGCCTTGTGGCCTACACCACCTCATTCCAGAGGAGCAGCTTCAGAATAGTCTCTCTTCCTGATGGAGGGAAAGGACCGCAGAGCACCCCCATGGAGCCGCAGGTGGGTTTTCCAGCTTGACATCTGAGATGCATTTTGGTGACTAGTTCCTGATATTATGTGAAAAGGGGTATGACTGGGTTGCTCCTTCTTCTTATTGAGTTTTGCCAGAGGTCACCCTCACAAAAGTTGGAAGAGAAGGGGTGTATAGAATTTGGGGGGCTGGTAAGTTATTTATTTTCTTGACCCTATATATTTTAAAATTTCATCTGCAATATCACATGTTTTATTTCATTTTATTTTTAAATTTAATTTAATTTTATCTATATACAATGAAGTTGATTTTCTTGTCCCTTTACCGCATCCACCCGCCCCCCTCCCCCCTCCCACCCATCAACATCGTATCTTTGACCATATTTTAAAGGCTGAAAAGCCATCCATGAAGTCTGTGAAATTCATTGTCATGAAAGGCTAGTGAATCAAGCACTGTGGTTGTGTTTTCAAAAGGGCCAGATTATTTTGTGACCAGTGATGGTATTTGTAGTTAAGATTAAACCTCAAGCTTGGATAAGGCTCGATTTGGGGTTGGGGGTGGGGAGTGGCAGGAAAGAAACATTTATCTTCCTTCTCTCCTCAGTTTCAATGTCTGAATCCCAAATTACACCATATCCGCATATATACTTTGGAAGAGAGACATTGCGGGGGTAGAAAGCCATCACACAGAAGTTGTGAAGAGAAACATCAGGGGACGTTTCAGAAATGATTCTGTTACTCTCAGAAGTAGAATCCAAAGCTGTCCTCAACAAGAGACCTGGAACACTCAAGTTATACATAAAGAACAACTGTAGTTGTAATGATGGAGTCCTTCTACTGGCAGGTGGGAGGGACAGTAGAGATTGCCTGGATCAATCTCCTCATTTAAAAAGAAAGAGTAACTTGACATATTTTCATTTTTTGCAGACAATGTATCCTCAGAGAGTATCTAATATATGAGAGTACTTGAGAAATTTTATGAAAAAATAGAATTAAAACATAATACAAATCTTTCCATGAACTTTTAAAGGTACCCTCGTGTAACATGCACCAAGTCTGGATGTTTATCCTGTTTAATCCTTGCAGCCAGCCAACGAAGAAGGGACTATCATCATCCATGTTTTAGAGGAAGGAAACAGACTCAGAGAGTTTAAGTAAATTGCTCAAAATCAGATAGTTTGCCTCCAAACCTAGTGCTCTTAATTGTTAAATCGTTTAGCATCCAAGGAAAAGTGCATAAAGAGACAGTAATAAAATGAAACACCGCGTTATCCTACCACTCCTGTTAGCACCTGGCATTTAACAGATAAGGAAATTGAGGTCCTGCCTGCTTAAGTGACTTGCTTAGCACCCTGGTCTATTGTTCCACATAGCACTTTTCATGGTTACGTGTGTAATGATTGGGTAATATTCGTCTGTCCCAGAAGACAATGCACTCTGAGAAAGGGATTGTTCACCTCGGCATCCCCAGGGCCTTGCACCTAGTGGACTCCCATCCACATTTCTGAATGAATCGATGAAGGGACCAGCTAAGTTGTGGCAAGTCCAGCATTTTCCTTGCCCTCCTTTATCTACATTTTGTGACAGGAACTGGTTTCCCTTTGATCACAGGGAATAGAGAAGTGTCATAATCTTGTCCCCCCAGGGAGCTTGACCTCCTGATGACATTTTCAAGGCTGCCATGAAATGCTGTGGGTCATCAGGTTGCAGTGCCCTCTTGCTCCCCTCCTTATCTCCTCTCCTCCTCATCACAGTGCTAGAAACCCCTTCTAGGTGGATGCCCCTCTGTCCCAGGAGGCAGGCTCTGGAACCTCTCCTGGCGCCTTTGGAATGACTGAAGGGATGCAGGCAACCCTGGGCCAGTCGTGGAGGGGCCTGCTGGCTGGTAAGAGTGGCCAGTGGATGAGAACATGTGATGGGAATGGTTCTGTGCAGACCCCTCAGTTTGAAAGGCTCCCCTGATGTGATATTCTGAATTGCAATGTGCCTTGGGCCATGAAGTGTGCTTTCAAGGGATTCCAAGAAAAACAGGAGAAATAAAATGTTTCTAGTGGAAATACTCTCTAGAAGAGAAGAATAGATATGATTTTCTGGTTTCTAGATAAAATAATTAAGTATGGTGGTTCTTAAAAAGGAGCATCCATCTCCCATAGCAAAAAGAACTGAAAAGTATCCTCTAATAAACCCACAGAGCCCTAGTTAACATGCAGCTGGACTTCAAGGGAACGCTGCACTGAGGATTTCTGTGCAACTAATTACATAAATACCAAGACATGTTGTCTCCCCCCAGACTAAAAGGTCTCTGGGACAATGAGGAGACTATGGCCCCCTTGCCCCCTTGTCATGCACATTAATGTCACAGGCCTCAGCAGAGGACTTGGGGTGCTTTGATGCCCAATGTGCTCAATTTGGTTTCAGAGATTTCCAATTCCTTGCACATCTCCTCGACAAACAAATAGCATTGGGACACAATCCTCTAGCAGGCTGTGGACACTTAATTACCTCAACTCAGTGGTCCTCCCACTGTTGAGAGCATTGCAGATACTTAGCAGCATTAACATTCCTGGAATTGTATTTGCTTGGCCTTTGTAAAGGAGTTGAATGCTACCTCATTAGCTCAGGCTCGCGGGGCATTTGTGTCTCTGACAACAGTTTAATTGTGGACATTGTTTACTAATCAGTATTACATTGACAGACTAGAGGGCTAATCTGAAGATTAACACAATAGCTTGTTTTCAGTTTATTCTTTCTGCCAGTGAATGTAAGAGTTAAACAAACCTGTTTTTGTAGCCCTTGTTTTCCATAATAAGATTGGGGCACACATTCTGAGGAAAGGATACATTTAAGAGTTTCTACATCTCTCTTTTTCATTTTAACTTTAATTTAGCCTGGTATAATCCTAAGGGAGAAATGGCAGCTTTTGGAAATATTGAGGTTGGACAACCCAAAGATCTCTATGATCAGCTAGTTAAGACAACTGAATTTGAGAAACTTTGTCTTGAGCCTTTGCCAGTTTCCATAAAGACCTCCAGGAGGCCAGTAATCAGTTGGAATTCTTAGGGATGAATTTTACAAAAATTTGAACAACCAAGTTAAAATTTCCCCTCTATGCACATTTTCTTTTCCTCATCTGTAATTGAACATTGAATTTGCTGCGACTTAGCACTTTGAGAGCTGTGAGTACAAAGCATTGTGAAAACATTCTTTACTGGAGAGAAAAGTGGTCATTCCAGATAGACACTGGATGCTATGACTGATTCTGAGATACTTGTCTGAAAACAAATTTTGAGTTTTGATTAAGTAAGGAAATAACCTTGATCGTTTAAAGACTTCATCCTTCCAACTTGTGGAATATTGGAGGGTAGCCATCAGAGAATTCAGCTTTCCAAAGTCAGGTTTGTGCCATGCTGGAACATGGGACTCAGCAGTGAGTTCAGGCTGAATCTTAGAGCCAGGCCTGGGGGTGGCTTGGGTGCCACATTGGCTGGGTGGCAGGCTTCTGGAACTTCACAGACAAGTCAGGAAGAGGCAGCTGGGCCCCAAGCCCACCAGGAACAGGCTTGTGCTTCTGATAAGCCTTGATTGCAGTGTTCCTTGGGGGCAGAGGTCCCCAACTCCAGGGACAGAAATAGAAGTAGGATGAATAATCTCCTTGCTCCTCACTTCCACTATGTCTAATGCAACCAGTAGCATTAGACATAGTGTTAGAGAACTTGCGTATTTACACAACAGGACCAAGGAGGAAAGGTGGCCACTCGCGAGCCACACCAGCTTGTTGAAGAGGGTTGTTTGCCCTGGTATGTTTTGTTTTTAAGTTTTTTGACAGAATTAGTAGATAACCTACAACTGTTGAGATTTCCCACAAAAATCTAGATTTCTGGTTTGTATTGAGTGGTCAGAGGCTCTGTGAGCAGGGGCCAGTATCCTCAAGAGAAGGTAGCTGTCTGAGGCCATGGCGTCTCTGGAGGCTGGCTATGTGCCTGCCCTGTCCCTGGCTCTGCAGCCTGCCCACCCTGCCCACTGAGCTTCCCGACCCACTACAGGCACATATTGCACACTTGAGGGACCCAGGAAGGCCCCTCGCAGACAGGTACTGGCTTTTAACAAATACTTTGGTGTAGATGTCCCTTAAGTCACTCATGCCCTAGTGACTAGTGTGAATTAGTTCATCAGATAGCACCCAAAAAGCAGGAGAAAGGTGGCTATAAAGAGAAAAAGAGGAGGAGGAAGGCTCAGTGAACAGCATTGTGTTCACTCAACATTTAAGCTGAGGACAAGGACTGGGCAGAAAGGGCATTAGAGTCCCCCTTTCCCCATCCATCTATTTGGAGCCACAACCCCGGCAAGTGGGTAAGAAGAAACTGTCTGGAGGCCTGTTAATAGAAATATCACACTTGTTCTATGTTCTTAGGTTTCTGGGGTATTTTGAGAGGAAGAAGAGAGTTATGGGGTGACTGTAAGGGAAATAATTCTGGAGATAGTTTTGAGCAATGTCATTACATAAATAATCTCTAGCCACCCAAAAGAGCAAAGATGATGATTTTAACTTCACCTCCTTTTCACTCTCCATCCAGGAGAGATACTAATGGTGGTTGGTAGGTAGAGTGGCTAAAAGGCAGGGAGCTACAGTAAGGAGGGGAAAGGGAAAAGGGCCTGGGCAGTGTGTGTGGTTGCGTCCAGGAGCACCAGCCCCATGAGCGGCCACATAGGCCTTTCCCTGTGGCTCCATGGCCAACATCCCCCACCACTGTGTTTGTCCCACTTCAAATAAGGAGTCTCAGAATCCCTTGTTGCTTTCGGCCAACCCACATGGTGTGGTTCAGCTTTTAAGAAGAATAAATCAACATTTTAAAGCCTGCCTGGATTTATTGTAAACAGTCTCTCTCCACTAAAAATGGCCCACAGTGTGATCTGGCCCAGTGCTAGGATAGTGGCTCCATTTTGGAGACACATTTGCCTTTAAAATAACACGGCCGCAAGAAAATGCACCTCGTTGTTGGCTGCCTGCATGTTTTCTTAGGAACTTGAAAGGACTTCTCTCTGAGTCACCTTAGCTGCTCCTCTGAGTCATTTCTGGGAGTGAGGAGGACAGAGAAGGGAGCAATGGAAAGGCCCAGATGAGCAGCAGCCTCACTGTCCTGATCTCCTCATGCTGGTCTTGCTGGCTCTGACCCTGTGACATATGTTCAGAACTCCTCTGGCCTCAAGGAAATCCCTGGCAGGCCGCAAGAGGATGTACAGTGTGTGTACTGTGTGTGGCATTGTAGCTTTTCCAAGGCCAATTTTCCTAGACTGTCTGGCCTGGTCTAAGGGGAATGTGGCTTTCACCTGAAGCCCTCATTTACTTTGCTACCAGCGTGAGGAGGCTACCTGGATCTCCTTGCTTGTCTACTAGGTGTACGTGGACGTGGGACTTCTCAAGTCATAGTGGAACTTGTGCCCTTTCCCTCTTCCTTCTCTTTGCTTGCGATCCTGGTAGTCTTTGCCTCTATATCTGACTTCTGCTCAGGCATATTTCAAAGATATTGCCTACCTGGTTTGATTTCTCACTGGAAATGTGTGTTTCCAGTTTTGTGGTTCCCTGGAATCAGAATATGTGTATTCTAAGTTTTGCTCCATCACTTGTTAGTTTGGTGAATTGGGGCAAATTAGCTTGACCTTTCTAAACCTCAGTTTCCCCAACCATATAATGGAAGTTGCAATCACAGTTACTAACTTCATAGGGTTGTTGTGAGGATTAAATGAGCTAATCTCTGTAAAGTACTTATCAGAATACCTAGCACTCACTGAGTGTTTAGTAAATGTTACTATTATTATATCTTCATGAATGTAGAAGCTAAGAATGTGCACTCTTAAGAAGCCCAGGGTATGACTCACTGCAAAACCTCATAGCTGCCATGAGTTTCTGAGCCTTCAGAACTGGACCTGGGCTCATGTCCTCTTGGCAGGTATGTCATGCTGACCTCATGGCTGGTCTGTGCAGGAAATCATTGCTGGCTAAGAGAAGAGCTTGCCTCCCAGAGGCACATGGGCATCCCTGAAGGGAGGATTCCAAATTCACCAGCCAGTCTTTGGACCAAGGATCTGAAGCTACAACAGTATTCTGACTTCTCAAACTATTTGAATAGCTGCTTCCTTCTACATCCTTGGAAAAATTAATAGCAGTGTACACATGGAACTCTTTGGCTTGTGTTCACATGCTGAACCAAATTCAAGGTTGAAGGATAGACACGAAATAGCAAACAGAAGCAAGGCAGACAGACACTCACACCTGGCTGCTAGGAATGAACAAAACAGCTGCCTAGAAAGTCGGGAAGAATTTGTATGTGAACACAGAGTCTTATGGATTTACCATTTTGACTCCAGCAGCTTCCAGAAGATTTTCAAAGTGAGGGAGTGCCCCCTTAGGATTGCTGAAGTGGCCAGGCACCTGCGTGGGGAGCCATGCCTGGTGATTCCCGAGAGGACTCTGATTTATGGAGAGAGGGATTCTGAGCTCAGCTGCATTCTTGTGGCTGGGATCAAAAGGGCTTTTTCACTGACCACAGATCACATCCGGGAACCCTCCCTAGGCAGAACATTCCTGAAAATGAATGTGGCCTTGGCCACAGCCCATGGTGTGGAGTAAGACCGGGAGGGCACATACCGAGGATGGCATTTTTAATACTCTAAAACAAAGGCTTATGTACCCCCAAATAAGAGAACTGTAGATTTTAGGAAAGTTGTAATCTTGTCTTCTTGCTTAGGAGTAATATGTTAGTGGAAAATGAGCTAAACTGATTTTTCATCCTGACAAATTACTTCATTTCTTTGGGACTTAGTTTCCTTGTCTGTGAAGTGGTAATGTTGGATTAGAATGAGAGGGACCATTTTTAGGCAGTTTTTATTTTTAGGCAGTCCCCATTCCGTATTGTCTCATATATGGCTTGCTTCACTCATTTATAATACCTCCCTGACTCCATTAGAAATTTGAATTTGCAACCTCTGTACTAGATAATTCCTGAACCCTGCTCCCCTTGCCCCCCAAGCTCTACGATTCTTAAAAATCATAGTCATGAGAAGAATAACTATATAGGCAGGATGCTTATGTGTCTTCCGGACCAAGCAAGGTGCTTAGAGCGGTAGGAGGAGGGTATGGACCCCAGTAGGGATGGGAGTGGGGTGCCTGCTGCTGGAGTCGTGTCTAGTAATTGCAAAGCAAAGCGGAGTGCCAGTGGTAAATGGGAAAACCTGCCTGCAGGGTTGACACGCCCAAGGTATTCCACTGTTTGCTTTTCCAGAGTATTCTCAAGAGTTGGCTTGCTCACTTGTTCCAGGGCGACTTGTCCCTGAAAGGGTCAGCAAAGTTGTGCTTTCTCCTCTCCTGGGGTGTGTAAGCCTGGCAGAGAGAAGGAAGCGATGAGGAACGCTGGGATTCTTTCCACCAGCCAGCACCATTTATGCAATTCTCAGTTGTCCACATCTATGATGAGAAGAAAAAAAAGTGCTCAGTATAATTGGAGTTCCAAATCCCCTTTTGGGTGACGGAGAGGTACTGTACCCAAAGTGAGCCAGTGTAAGGCAGAGGGGGCTGCACAGGCCTCCCTTTGTTTTTTTTCCTATTCTTGGTGAAGTCACAGCCAAGATTTTTGTTTGATGAAAAAATAAATTGGATCATACTTGTAGGTCTATAGACACAGCACCAGTCATATTGAAAAGACTGTTAACACAAATATCAATATTTACATCTGGTTTGTGGGTTCTATTTATGGCACAATAGCTTGAAGTTGTACTTAGATAAGAACCCTGTAAATAAGAGAAAAGTTAGTGCTTTGTTAATGAGAGATTTCTCTCCTGCCCTAATGGATTGGGCAGTTGGTAACTATGTTGTGCTGATAACTTGCCTTTCCCAGCCCCGCAAGCAGGGGGCCAAGAGAGGAGGCACAGGGAGGGGAATGGGGGGGGGGGAAGAGTATCGTAGAGCGAGTGGAGTATTATGTGATCACTGGCTCCTAGCTCACAGTTTAGTATCCAAAACCTAAGAGAAATAATATTCTGAATACTGAACCATTAACTAAGGGATAGTGTCTCATTCACAACTGGGGACATTGGAAAAAAGATTAATGTATGTTTCTTTATCCAGCATTTTCTTATAGGTATAAGTACATTTGTTTTACAGCTTTCTTTCTGCTGAGTGCTTATAGAATCAAGGAAGATTAGGCTGTCCATTCGAGAAGTGGACTCTTTGAAGTACCAAGATAGAGATACAGGCCCCTTGGAGGTTCTAGAAATCCTATGAATTAGTAAAGACTTTCAAAGCAGGCCTTGATGGCAGCCAGTAATACAGTCGTGTCTAAAATATTACTGGGGCTTAGAGAGCTCCCGAATATAGAGGAACATTTCACTTTCCTAATGAAAAGTTCTTAAAAAAAAATAAAATGGTTATATTAACTTTTAGAGATATAGGTTAGTCATTTGTCTACTTATGTATTGAGTTTCATATATTTAAAATCACCTACAATATAAAATAATTTAATTTAGAAACATTGTATTTTTCACCCTTGCAGTTTATGAAACTTTTATTAAAACGTTCCACTCCTACCTGTGACATCCAGGCTTTCTCTCCGAGTCCTCTAACACAATTTGACATAGTACATACTCTGTTTCAGACACAGTTGTGTTCCAACCTCTTTTTCCCCAGCTACCATCTGCCAATTACACACATAACATTAGGGAGTTATTTTGTTTTCATTCATTCTCTACAATGTAACATTTATTCTATGATTTTTGAAAAGTGTCTTTTAAAAAGCTTCTTTGAAATAACACATAATATTTGCAATTAATCTGGGTGAAATATCTTTGTCTCTCTGATTTTTTTGAAAACCAGTTCTATCAGGTGACCTCTATAAGTATCCCAAATTAGTTTTGATTGTGTTCTTTGAGTCTAATTGTTTATTTTTGATTGAGTAATATAATTGATAGCATGTCCCATAATATGAAGTCTATGTTAACATGGAAATATAATGTGACTTTCTTAAGGAGTTAACTTAGGCTGTAAGAAAAGTGCCTTATATTTGAGTATATGTGGTAGTATATTTCTTTTTTTCTTTTTTTTTATTTTCCTTTTTGTCTTTTTCGTGACCGGTAACGGGATCGCAACCCTCGGTGTCATGCCTACCGCGCTCAACCAGTGAGCAGACCGGTCTCTATATGGGATCCAAACCCTTGGCGGGAGCGCCACCCTCTACCAAGTGCGCCACTGGGCCGGCCCATATGGTAGTATATTTCTTAGCATATCTTTGAGTATTTTCAGTTTTTATTGAATTGATTGACATGGTTAATTATTTTGCAATAATTTATATAGAAATCATGGGATTGATTCTGTATAAAGAAATCATGGGAAGATCCACAAGAATACGTTATATAAATTTACACACAAATGTATATTAAGGAGAGTTTTTAGTTCTATATGGTCAAAATAAGTGAAAATGTCTTAGTGTTGAGATATTCAGAAATTTGATTAACAAATGGCTGTTTTTATTTCAGATAATATTCATTTCTCTACTTCAGATGGATTCTGTGGAGCATTAATCCCTTGAGGTGTTCTGAGAAAAAAATAATTCCATGGCCAAATAAGGGTAGAAAAAGCTGTATACTGGGTTATTTTCTTAGATATTTAAAATGCACGTTAGACTTATTGGAGGCTCTGAAAGTCCTACAGGAAGTAATTTGTTTTTAATCTAGTATTTCCTAAATAGATTTTACTATGGAACCCTTTATACAAAGCAATTATTTACATGTCGTGCAACTACAGTTCTATGTCTCTCTCTTTCTCAAGAACAAGCAGAAAGGGAAAAATGGGGAGAGGAGATGCCTTGTAGAAACTGGGAGGGTCCCCATGGTCTTGAGGGATGGCTAGGAAGAAGGGAAATGTGTGAAGTCAAGGATCAGGGGACACTTCCCTTGACTGGGGGGTCTTATTTCATGTGCTCCTTGAAGGCGTTTGGGTACGTGAGAGCAGCCTGCCAAGGGGTGTGTGTGTAGATGCCCTGAGGAGCCTCCTGGGAGAGCCCTTGATCTCCTTCCTGACCAAGGAGGCCCATACGTGCAGCCCTATTACTCCTGAGAGGGTAGGGCTACCTCTGAGGGGGCAAAGGAGGTAGTTGAGGGATGGTTCCCAGGGTCCCACGGGGTGACATGATTCAAATTATCTATTGTTTTTGGACCAATCCCCCCACCAACCCCAGTCTCAAGAAAACTGATACCAAATTCCTGGAGAAAGGGAATTTTAGAAACATTTTCTAAATGCATGACAACAATTTTTTTTATGAGTTGATAATTTTTAAGTCTTGTGGGTGGAAGGCCTTTTCTCTAACTCAGCTTAGCCACAAGCCATGGCAGAAGAGTGACTTGGGTTACAACCACCCTAGGTGACTTCACCAGGCAGGGAGTGATAGGAGTACAGCTTTAGCCAGGAAGGGTAGCATCCCCACTGGGCCATGTGGGGAGCACGGATGACAAGAGAAGAATGGACTCCATGTGACAATGAAGAGAGGGGTAAAAGGGTGGACAAGGAGCCCTGGTGAGACACCAAGAAGACCCCTTGAGCAGGAAAGCAGGTGCTGTGGATGGTACAAGATACACCCCACAGCTACACCTGTTTCTTCAGGAAACCCTGAAACTGGCATATCTAGGACAGAAGTCCCCAGATGTCATCTGTGGACCATGAAACCTTGGGTAGCCTTTGAAAAAAATACCAATTACTGGGCAGCACTCCTGGAAATTTGGAATTAGTAAAGATAATTCCCTGAACTGATTTTTTGCAAGTTCCCAAGGTGATTCTGAAGAGCATCCAGGTTGTGGGACCTACTAACGTGGGGAAGCACAGGTTTTGTATTGAAAATAGTTTTTGAATTTAATTCTTTGTTGTGAAATAAACTTGGAGAAATTAAAACATATTCTTCTAAACTCACAGTCACTAATAGTTTATTAAATGCAAGAATTTTCTTAAAAATAATCAAACAATTGCACTTACTAATGAACGGTTGAAAGAGTCTCTGATTCATACATTTGCCTGTAGACCTGGGTTCGTTCATGTCCTCCTCTCCCATTCCTTCCCTCGGTTGTCTTTGTTTGTCTGGGACTTTTCCCTGTCCTGTGCTCACCTGCTCAAGCCAGCATGTGGCTCTGATGTCTGAAGGGCTCTTTGTCTGTTGGAACGCTTTCTGCCAGACTACTCAGAAATAAAACATTTCCAATTTGTGATTTTTGTTTTTTACTCTTGCTGGGTTATCTACCCTTTGATACTTATTATATAATCTTACTCTCCTTATTCCTGAGCCATCTAACTAGAAATGGCCAGGGGATACTTTTCTATTTTTAATGATAAAATTGATGATATCAGAGACGCAGACTCTATTCTCAGAGGTCAATTTCATGCATGTCTCACCAGGCAAATCCATCTGAAAGGAGACTCTGGCCAACAGGGAACACACTGCAGACTCCACACCTTTAATCTGCCTGCTTTATGGTAGTTCCTTTTTAGATTTTGCCATTTGCAATAGATAACAGTCTTATCTGTTCTGTGTCGTTTTGCAGAAATTTTGGGCAAGATGCTTGTGTCTCAGTTTCTTCATCTGTAGAATAGAGGCAATAATGTAATATTACAAAATGCAAACTATTTTGCAAAGAAGTTTGTAATCCAAGTGTGGCTGGTTCAAATGTAACTATTCCAAAAATGTGTTTACCATTTAAAATGGAAACCTGCAAAGAATAATTTGATAGTAACTACATTTTCAATGAGTGGCTTGAGGTCACAGGTCATAAAATAGTCCTGCACCACTTAGGTCGTTTTCTGCAGAATTTGTAAACTGAAAAGATGGAATGTTCTCTGCTGTGTAAATTCTACATCTGCTATTTCTTACAACTGCTTTCCCTAGGGCATGAGTGACCGAAGTAACAGAGTTAGTGGAGAAAACAGGTGTGCTGTTCAAAGGAGGAAAGTAAGTGTATTTATGAAAATGATCTCCCCAGCACACCAACCCCTCTCCAAGAGAGATTCACAATCCAGGCATCCTTGAGGGCAGAGCCAACTGGTACAGAGCTGACTCCTTGCATGGATTTTCCAACTTGTAGCTTGGCAGGTTTGAGATGGAAGATTCACCCCTGCCTGCAGGATAAGAGATGCATGCTTGTTCTCTGTGGTATGCAGGGGTTCCTTTGGCTTTAGCTTGTTAAGGTTTTGCCAGTTAGAGTAAGAGGACTATGCTTGCCTGGGCACATGCCTTCAAAACTTGAACCCTAGAACTGCTCATTGGTGTGTAAGGCAGATCAGGAACACTGTGTTTTCATTTCATTTTGAAGCTATTTATTTAAGAGTCTAGGACTGTAGGGGATGGCAAGACAGAGTTAAAACATAAGGGACCTTAACATTTAATCTTAAAGGAGCACAACAAACCCTCAAGGGGATGCTGCCCAAGCAAAGCCTCAGGTCGCATTACCTTGAAGACAGTTGGGACCACCTTCTATTTGGTCTTAAAGTTTGTAGGTTTGAAAACCAGATTTTGTCAGTACCCCAAACTGTTGAGTACTAACTATCTCATGCCCACAAAATCAAGAGACTATACAAATCAAAGTGATAACAGTTTGACTTTCACTGAGAAATTATCTGTTAAATTAACTGGACACCCTTTTGTCTGGATGGAATAGTTGTATTGATTTCCAACAGTAAATATAACTGTCAAGTGTACCAGACATCTACAGCAGCTTGCCTAGCACTTCTGTCTGTTGGAAGGTTGCAGAGGAAGCTAAAATGCAAACAGAAGGTTGCATGTTGAGATAAAGAGTAAGCTGTCAATATTGATATCTAGCATCAAGCCATATAACCTGATGTGTCCACCCACAGCATCAGAATTCATGCCAAGCAGACAGCATGTTTGAGCCAGCGAGTCAGTGCCCCTGGTGATGCTGGAAGCTTCCTGTCACATTTGAATTATGTCATTTCCCCCCCTGTATTCTGATGACCGATTCCTTTCTTCACCCAGTGTTTCTCAAATGTGTCCTATCATTCACTAGTCCTATCATGTTCCTTGGGAAAAAAGGGTTCTGTGGTTGACAGATTCAACACTCCTTACAGTACCTTCATTCTGGGACTCATCATGTTCATTAGTCCATTAAAAGTTCTGAACAAACCTGTTTAACTGTGTTTACTTCCACATTTTTCAAACTTACTTGATCCAAGAATTCTTTCTTTATGGAATATCTACTAGCATCCTGAGAAACTAGGTGTTCCAGGGAATGCTCTTTGTAAAATACCAGTGTGGAAATGCCAATGGCTATGAGTGCCACCAACTGGGCAGGGGGCAAGCTCTCTCTTTTCATGCATTTTGCCTGGATGACACTTGAGGTTTTGTGGCTGTCTTACTATTGTTCCTAGATCCTTCTTGTAATGACAGAGACAAAAAGAAGCAAAGAGAAGCAGGGTAAACCTAAAGAAAGGTAAATAAATGGTCCTAGGGTGAATAAGGTCCAGTAGGCTAGAGTTGCTGGCTTCTCCATTTCTTTCTAGTCTTAAATATTTGGAGCTTTGAAGACCTTGGGGAAAGAGTATTCCTTTATTGGGCTTCTATTCTCCCCCCTCTTCTCCCAGCAAATGGAGAAAAATACAACTATTTTGTTAATAGGGACAGTGAAGAGTTTCTGAAAACCTATATTAGTCATTATGAGTTCTTATTTATAATGTCTTTTAAGCCTTAGCAGGTGATGTAGCAGAAAAGGGCCAGATTTGACATTAGAAAACCTGAGTTCAAATCTCATTGCCCTGGTGTTACCTTGGGCAAGTGACTTTAGCTCTCTGAGCTTCAGATTCTTCTTCCTCAATTGAAATGGCGATAACAATGTTCATAATGTCATTCTAAAGATTAAATAGCAGCATAATATGCAACAGTACTAAGCACTGTACTAAGTATTTTATGTGCCTTGCATCTTTTTAACCTTCCTAAACAAATCTGTGTAGTGGGTACAACAGACACAGAAAATTATCTTAGGAGAAGTATATAGCCTGCTTAATGACACGCAGCTAGTAATGGTAGAGCTGGAATTTGAATCCAGGTCTGTTTGACTCCAAAGTCCATTTTCTTTGCTATGATGCTGCATGCAGAAGCCCAGGGTTTAGCCCATGTGGAAGCCCAGGATTTAATACATGTTTTAAAATGTAATTGGTTTTCTTTTTATTTAACGTAATTAACCCACAGCCAAATGACTGGGCTGATTCATGTCAAATATGAAAATATGGAAATAAGCAGAGAAGATAATCCTCTAGGGAAGAAAAATCTTGCATCAGATAGCCCTTATATATTATTTAACATAAACATTTTAATTAGATCACTATTTAGAAATGTATGCACGATGCTTGGTAATCACTGTATACAGAGCTTTTTTGTTTTTGTTTTTGTTTTTGTTCATATACCATTATACTGCACTGAATGCTCCATATTGGCAGACTGTGTCATGTGACTTTTGTGGTCACCCAGGCTTTTGGTAATTTCCCACATTATGAAACCTACCTTTCTGATGTGGAAGCCAGAAAATGCGTATATCAGATTCCTTCATGGCCAAGGGGCAGGCTGGTACTTTAGCTCTGTTACCACATGACACATGCAAGGTGAATTTAAAGTGAGCCATGTGAGGAGATGGCAGCATGAGAGGGAACCAATCTTCTGCTAAGGTTGATGGTGGAGATATGCAGGGGAGGGGACGGTGGAGAGTGCCTGGCCTCCAGTCCTAAAGGTCATAGGTACTGAGTATGGGTGCAGTTGTGTTTTCCATAGAGAAGCCTCTGTGCGGTGGTTGAGCATCATTCCTGGCTGGTGGCTTCAGGGTTTGTCTTGCTGGCCCTTCTGGAGGGTCTTGAGCTACCTAATACTGTTTAATAAACTCCTTTTTCTATTTAAACTCACCAGAGCAGATTCTGTTGTTTGTAACCCCAAATCTTCACTGACACACTAATTGCAATGCTGGGCACATGCTTGACAAATGCTTGCTGAGTGTGTAAGTGGAGGGCACTTGGGAGACTGGCTAGTGATTTTTGTGTGGGAATCCTGATATACCTGTTGCTTTTCCAGCATTGATCTTGATCCCTTGGAAACTGCATTTAGGGTTTGGTATAGTGACATTTTTGTTTCTGCTGTGACTTTGCCAACAACAGGAGTATTATAAATGTTAATCTGTCCCTTCTTCACCACCGTTATTTTGGGGAACTGTTACTGGAGATGTATGGATGAATTTATACCAGTTTTCCATCCTCTGTAATTAAGTGGACAAGTTTTCCTTATTTCTGCCTGTCAGAAAGAAATTTGAAATGCGTGAGGGCTGGAGTTAACTTTTGAGTTAAAGTTGACATTTTTCTGGTGTAGAATCTACCTACAAATTGCTGCATCCTTTTAGAAACACTAAACTGTGGGTCTCAGAGAGTCCCAGGAGCAGGTTTTAACTTATCATTTTGGTTTCATATTTTAAAGTATATTCTGCTACTTACAAGGGGTTATTTAGAAATTGATTCAATTTAGTATTATGTTTTGTGGTAGTTAATTCAGGGATTCATTTAGGGATAGATATCAGATCCTTGCTTGCTGTCCATTCTTTAGGCCCTAGAAAACCCCAAAGAACAAAGTTTTATACCTGAGTATCATCTTAGATTTATCCCAGAAACTGAATAAAATTGAAGATTTATATGTTGGGTCAAATTTTCCCTTACTTTCCGTAACAATTTTGCATTCCTTTTGGAGCATCCATTGGTTTCTTGGGGACATCCTTGAAGAAGAGGTTCTGAATAGAAATGCCATACTAAATTCTGGATTTGGAATTCTGCTCAAGAAGAGGCAAAAGCAGGCTGGTGACTGGCAAGGATGGGGACTTGGAAGGTCACATCCCCACCTCCTCTCTCTCTCAGGCCAGAAGGAGACTAACTTCCCTGGAGTTACATTCCAGTCTCTACTAAAGCATAGCACCCATGACCTTCTCCAAGAGAAATGTCTATGTCCTGGAGTCTTAAGATCATCTTCTTTAAAATTTGTTTTTTGGTTCAAATTGATGTTAATTGTGGGAAAATTCACCAGATAGAGCTAACACATATGAAGTTGTTTTGTGAAGGTTATTTTTTCCCCAAGAGAAAAAAAGGAAAACAGATTGCCTTGTAATCACACTTTAGGATCCTCTTATGGGTCTGACTTATCCGGAAACAGGATGTTTAAAAGATAACTTTGATGCTCCATTTTACCCCCACCCCCACCAGAGTCAAAGTTTTGTGGTACTTCTTTTTGTCAAGAATTAAAGATGAAATGGGCAAGAAGCAGATTTTTTGTTTTAAAAACAACAACTGTATCAGGGAAATGCAAATCAAAACCATAGTGAGATATCATCTCATCCCAGTTAGACTGGCTATTATCAAAAAGACAGAATAACAAATGCTGGCAAGGATGTGGAGAAAGGGGAACCCTCCTACACTGTTGGTGGGACTGTAAATTCGTGCAGCCATTATAGAAAACAGTATGGAGTTTCTGCAGAAAAATACAGATAGAACTGCCATGTGATCCAGCAATTCCACTGCTGAGTATATACCCAAAGGAATGGAAATCATCATGTTGAAGGGATACCTGCACTCCTACATTTATTGCAGCTCTATTTACAACAGCCAAGAGTTGGAACCAACCTAAATGCTCATCATCGGATGACTGGATAAGGAAAATGTGGTATATTTACACAATGGAATACTATTCTTCCATAGAAAGAATGAAATCCTGCCATTTGTAGCAACATGGATGAACTTAGAGAAAATTATGTTAAGTAAAATAAAGTCAGGCACAGAAAGAGAAATACCGCATGTCCTCACCTATATGTGGGAGCTAAAAAAATAAACAAATAAATGAAAAAAGAAAGATACACCTATCACAATATTACATTAAACTTTCAAAAGAGAGAACAGAACTGAGGTTACCAGAAGTGGGAAAGGCGGAGGAAGTGGGGGGGTGGATAAGGGAGGAATTGATAAAGGGCCACGAAAAACGGTATCATTGTGAATATTGAATATACTACTTATCCTGAGTTGAGTATCACATATTGCACACTGGTATTGATATGCAACTTTGTAACCCACAGACATGTACAATTATTAATGTTTAATAAAAAAATTAAAAAATAAAAACAATTAAAAAAATTAAAGAACAAATAAATTAAAAAAGTAAAAAGGGAAAAAAATAAAACAACAGATGCTAAGCAACAACTATTATCCACTTTTTGTTAACAAGTTTTGGGCAAATAGTCACCAGGTGCGTATTTCCAGGAGCTCTCCCATTTTTTAGTGCTTTGAGCACACAATAATCACTGAACATCTGTTTATGTACCCACCGAGTTATTTCTCCTCTTACATTAGAATTTGGCCATATATTCACAATTTTGTAATTCTGCAAGAAAAGTGTAATGGGAAATCGTGTATGACTGCTTACAAAAGAAGTGCAATGAAAATAAATGCAAATGTATAATAGGTCTTTCTTGGCATATCTGAAATAGATTCTTGCTAATTAGTTAGTCATTTCTTTGGATTTCACCTCCAAAGTCAATACTGGCCAGTGGTTGCCATAAAAACTATGCTGTGCTTAACTTAAAACTAGGCAGCTGATATTTAGGGCTGGAAAAAGATGTTAGCTTCATCCATTCATAGAATTACTATTCTGGGAACGTAAATGCCACTGCTGTGCCAACACAGTATTAATCTTTGTTTCATGTAAGTGTGTTCTCTTAGCACAAATGAGTATTTTTCCCTGAAGGGAAACAGTAGATATATCCTTTTTATTTTGAGGCATTGTGTGTTGATGCTTGTACTCTATTTTATGCTGTAGCATAAACTTGATTTAAGGAATCAGATAGTTTATACCCTAACATGCTTGACATGAAGTATATAAGTATTAAAATTTTTAACTTCGCCATTTTCTATCAGGATTTGATTTTGTGTTCTTCCTTAAAACCTGAGGTCTGATTTTCAAACTAAATATATATATGTTATTGCATATGATATGATTCTATCACTTGCGTGTGTATGTGTTTATGTGTGTATTGAAAAATTGTAATCATACTAATACTTGCTGTTTTGTAATTTGTGTTTTTCCACTGTAATATGTGAGGGGTCTTCAAAAAAGTTCGTGGAAATACTAGTATTATCTTTTAATTCCATTTTTCATGAACTTTTTGAAATGCCCTCATATATCTCAATCATTTTCTGTTTCATTAAATATACTTTTAAAAACACGATAATATTCTAGTGTAAGCATGTAGCATAATCAATTCCTAAATGTTGGACATTTAGTTGTTTTTGATGTATATTAAAAGTGAATCTCTGATCAGGTGCTTGGGATAAATTCCTAGAAATGGAATTGGTAGGTCAAATCATATATATGTCTTGACATACATTGCCAAATTGCCTCTAAAAGATTGATCCAAATTGTACTCTTAATAGTATTGTATGTATGTTTTGGTTTCTTTCTAGCCTGTGTTTACTGGTTATTGTTCCTCTTTTAATCCTTAGTCATTTGATTGGCAACAAAGAAAGTATCTCATTTTTAGAGTTGCATTTTTGAGATGTAATAGTCTCATTTTCTATGTTATCATTTCTAGAAACTCTTAGTTTCTCCTACTAGTTTTAAAAGGAACAACACTGTAGTGTTTTAAATACACTAAAAGTTGTGTGTGGAAGTTTAAAGCTATGCTTAAGTAGAAAATTCACAGTTCTGTGGATGTCCAACTGTTGAGATTTTCCTGTAATAAATACATACTACTTCTTTGGTAATATAAAATGGGCCACTTTATCTGATATTATTTCTTAACCCAGATCTTAGAAATGTATAGTATAATCAGATAAGCTCAATGGGAAATTATGCAAGGATTTATTGGGCTGCCACTTGAGGAGATATATAGATGAATTCAAGGATATGTTAAACTTGGCTGAATCCGGATACCAGATAGCAGCATTCAAAAGGAACATAACACCCATCTGGACATATTTCTGTGTTCCTACTTTGATCACAAATCTCTGTCACTTATCTATGTGCATATGCTTTTTAAGGTTGAAAAGACTACCCATGACAAATGTTGAAGTGTTTCTGTGCATTCTGCAAGCAGAGGAATCTTGAGTTCAGTTCTTCATTTCTTACTATTTCTACTGTGGCCTGAAGGATGGTAATAGAAATCATTATTCAGTTTTGTGAAATAGTGAAATCATTGTAAGGTAGCTAAAGAATGCAAACATATTCTCTAAAAGCCAGAAAATATATGCCTTTGTTAGAACTCTGAAGTAACAACCCTGTACATCTCTGCCAGGAATCAAATAGATGGCTAGTGGATAAGCCACCACCACAACTAGACAAAAAGGAACAGATCTTGCCCTTATCATAACACACCAGGTCTAGTTGCTTTCCTTGATCGTTCCCTACTTCTCCACCAAAGCAGAGTTATTTCCTTCTCTGTGTTCTCCTGTGACTATCTCTATTTTGGCACTGGCTACAATGTGTGTTTCAAAACTTTATGAGGGTACTTCAAAAGGTTTGTGAAGAAATGGAATTAAAAGATAATACCAATCTTTCCATCAGCTTTTTGAAGACCCCTTGTACTTTCACCAGTCTGCTCTGCCCAGATACCTCACTGTGAGCCTCCTTATAGCAGGCCTCATGTCTTACTCATTTTTATACCTCAGATACCTAACACAGTACTCGTACGTATAGGTACCTCTCTGTGTGTGATTGTTCAGTGATTAGGTTATCAGCCTTCAGCTCTTCTGAGTGTTGACCAGAAGGGCAGATCAGAGCACCCTAGAGGCACAGGCTTTGCTAGGCTTTAGTAGCTTAAGGAATCTGCTGTCTTTCACCTTAGAGTCTAATCCTGCATCACTCTCTGGGACTTTGATTTTTTTGCAGTTTTCTCAACTTTGCTACTATTGAAATATCATGGGTTGTAATTTTAAAAAAATCTATATTGAGATGTGTTTGACATTAATAATAAGAAAGGAGTAGATAATATGAGAATCTGGTTGAAGATAGCTTGCAGTGATTACTTTTAGTTTCTCTGTAACCTCAAAGGACAGGGAAGAGACTACTGCAAGGAATTGTAAGAATTTCTGTTATTCTTTTAAAGACACTGTTGTATTCTAAACACCTAGAACGGCTAGCTCTGCCCAAGGTGACTCTAAACTCAGCTAGGGAGTCTAAGTGATCTAATCAGTAAGTACAACGTTCTCAGTTTCTGTTAGGAGTGCAAGATGCCTTTTGTGTAATATCTAAAGTTTTTATTTTAGTTTACCTGAGAAATATCTGTAATAACTCAAGTAAGCAGGAAAGTGACTAAAAAGTGCATGGATAACTTATTTCAAAATAGACGGGGAATTTTAGTTTGGATTAGCTTACTCCAATAATACTTTGCTGAATTCCATAAGGCTTTCAGATGATATTTTCTGTTGAAAATAGACTATTCTTCACACGTCAGCACATGGAAGATATTTAATAGATACATATATTTATTTCAAAGTCTCAAAACTGTAGGTAAAGAATCACCAAAGTTTAATGTTGATAGAAAGACAGAATTTGGTTTATTTCTGTGTAATGATTATGAATCAGATAAATATGTTTCTTATCAAAACTAACTCTATGAGGGTACTTCAAAAGTCCCTGGAAAGAGTTGTATAATATCTTATTTCAATTTTTCCAGGAACTTTCTGAAATATCCTCATATGTAAAACTTTCTCTATTTTTGTATTTTCTGTAGTCCACTAGAAAAATGTTGCAAGTTTGGGAATTTTCTGATAACTTGAATAGGAAAAAAAAACCATGGAAGGTAGGCAAATTTTGTCCCAGTGTCTACTTTTCATTCCCAGCAAGAGAACTCTTACCTCACATCAAATTACATAGGCAAAATTTCTGTTCCTCTGAGGATAGCAATTGCATCATTCCACGTGTTTCTTATTTTGGCCAATAGACTATTTTAAAAAAATTTCTTTCTTTCCACTTTTGCATGTGCTTTGATTTTTGGCTCAGCTTTATACTACAATTACTAAATTGTAACTGTGATTTTGCTCCTGTTATTAAAGGTCTGTCAGCTTTGTTCACACGAACAGCATCACTTTGGATGAACAATTTTTCAACTTTTTAAATTGCCACCCCAGTTTTGCAGCTGCAAACCTCTGTGATGGGAACTTCATATGCTCTTAGAGATTTTTTGAGCATGGTGTATGGAGGAAGGAAAAAGGAGAGTGAGAACAGATAGAACCGATAAAAGGTACAGGAGACTACCTTAATTATTCAGCAGGTCTTTGTCACGTTTAAGCCAGAGGAATATATATATATATACACACACACACATATATATATATATACACACACATATATATATATACATATATATATATATTTTTTTTAAGAGAAAAATTCTGATTTAACTGAATGACACATTGAATTTATCCCAATTAGCTTCTGTTTGAGTTTTCTTTATCTTTTAGAACCACCTCTCCTTGCCCCCATACTCCACAGCCCCTGGTCTCTGGTCTCTCAATTTATAATATCATTCTTCAAAGGGAAGAATATAGAACAATTTTTTGTATTTCTGTATAATTTTGTAAGGTATTATCAGTTATGGTTGCAGACAGTTCACAAACTGTGGGGGAAAGTAAACTGGTAAATAAAAAAAGGGGGAGTTCATTTCTGAATATAGGATTTGGTTCTACCCTACCAGACATAGCATGAAAGCTTGAACTTTAAAAGTATGTTATTAATAGGGAAATGCCTAAATAAACTATGGTGCATCCGTATTACAGGATATTATGCAGCCTTAAAAAGAAACTAAATATATCGAATCAAAAGTAGCAAACTCGGAGGTGTAAAGGGCCAGGCTGAGTGTGACATGAAATGATGTCTGAGACAAATTGTTATACTATATGTATTGCTTTGTGATTTGGTTTTCTTAATTTAACAGTTTGTCTCAGATATCATTTCACGTCAGTATATTTACACCAGAAGTTGCAAACTAGTAGCACACAGTTCAAAAATACTTTTAAATTTTTTAAGTTTGTTTTTGACATATAAAAGTCCATATTTCTATTTTTTTTTTCCTTTTTGTCTTTTTTACTGACCGGTAACGGGATCGCAACCCTCGGTGTCACGCCCACACCGGGGACCGGCAACGGGATCGCAACCCTCGGTGTTGCGCCCACACCGCGCTCAGCCAGTGAGCAGGAACCCGTCTCCACATGGGATCCGAACCCTCGGTGGGAGCGCCGCCACACTCTCAAGCGGCGCACTCTCCAGTGCGCCACCGGGCCGGCCCCCATATTTCTATTTTTTTAAAAATGAAAAGACCCAGCCACATTGCATCCAAATCTCACATAGTTCCTCGGTCCCACGTGAGAATTGGATGCAATGTGGCTGGGTCTTTTCATTTATTAAAACGAAACAAGACAAAACACCCTCCTCCAGTACATATGTGTATTTGTATGTATAAGTTTGTAGATGCATGGAAAAAGGTCTGCAAAATACTCTCCAAATTGATAACTGTTGTTACCACTGAGGAGGTAGGTATGATATGTGTGTATCTGCGGGGAAGGGGTTGAGATGTTTAAGAGAGTTTTTGGCTTTTCTTCTATATAGTTTCGTATAGTTGGCATTTTAAAAATAGTAAACATCTTTTCATATATTGCTTATGTAATTAAAAACTGTTTAAAACTGGGTGTTAATATTCAATTATCAAAGTTTTTTACTCTTCTTCTAATGTCCTTTTTTGGGGATGTAGACCATAAAATAGAGAGAAAAATAACATTTTGGAAGGTATTTACCTCTTGAGGACATAGTGCAGTCTCATTCATACTAACAATATGACATTGATAGGCTTTTGAAAGTCATTGATGAAATGGAAATATTTTCGTGTATGCTGTAACATACTCAATTTTATGACTAAAGGAATATCAAAGCCCATTTTTGTTTTAAATGTATATTGGTTTTGTTTTTTCATTGATAAATTGATAGCTCTTGGGTCATTAAATGTGTGCTTGGTTACTTTGGTGATGTGATGCCACAGTCTTGATTCTTTTTCTTTTGTCAATGGTCAGAGACTTCCCTTAACTGCAACTGTATTGGAAATGTGTTTTATTGATCAAGTATTAGATGGATGAACAATTGTAAATCCATCACTACCACTGGAGTGACAACTGAAAGTAACCTGCTAGTTGTTAATCGCTCCATAATTGTATGTATAATATAAAGGTGTGTACACTGAAAAAATTGTTTAGCTGGATAAGTTTTAATATTTATTTCTTTGAATTTTTGAAAAAGAAAAAGAGAAAAAAGAAGAGAAAAAAATGAAGGAGACTATCATTTAGATGAAAAGTAGTTGGGAGAACAAAACCATTTACTTCCAATATGAGGTGTATAAAATGGAAATACCAAATGTGTTTTCTTACCTCTCTGCATTTTGCAATTGTCCATATGCTGCAGAGCTTAAAACTGAATGATTCATAGACAACATGGTGAAATGCTATGTAAGTTCACGCTGTATGTGAACTCTTGTAAATTGCAGTGCTGACATGAACTCAAAACCTTCACTGTTCCAATTCATTGTTTGAAAACACATGTTTCAGTATGTGAGTGGCAAAACCTCCCCAGACAAAAGTTTGTGCTCTGAATCCACGATACTATTGGTGATTTTAAAGGAATTTCCCAACAATTAAATACTTAAATAATGCTACAATCATTGCTTCTGTTTCTTATGTCATATTGTCTTATAGAATTCCATTTAAACCTTTCCACAACAAAAAGGAAAGAAAAGTGCATGAAAGTATACCATTCAAAATATTAAAAATGATCTAGGGAAGACATGGAAAGTTGTTTCATTACCCGGGGTTAACTGAATAAGGGGGAATAAAAGAACATTGTTGCACTATTTTATTATCCACTCTCCAGCCTAATGCAGTTGTGAGACTTTTGGTAAAACTGTCGCTTTATCTTAAACCAACTGCAGTATGTTGCAGTACTGAAGTGTTTTGGAAGAACAATCACCCCATTATTTTTGCAGAGATTACCTGCTTCAAGTGAAACCTATATGGAATTCTTTCTGACCTGTTTGGTATTGTGATATTGATAACCAGCCACACTTTCCAGCCCCTTATCTTGCCTTCTATGGGATAATCTTTTCTTCTGGATCTTAATTCTGCTAATAGCACCCTTGACTGGCTGCCAGACAACAAACACAGGCAGGTGAAAAATGAATGGCTCCAGCCTGACCACTGATAACTTCCAAAGGCTTTTTATTCTCAGAATTCCCTCCAAAAAATACAAGATGACAGGATGCCTGTCGATTGCATTCCTCTTGCTCTGTTCTGCAGGCACCCAGCCTCTCCAGAAAGCTACCTCCCTTCTTATGATTTATTCCTGTAAGGGAATGGCTAACTGATCTCTGTTGTGTTTGCTTTTTTTCTTCAATGTATTTTTCCTTTTTTTAAAAAAAATTTAGAAAGTGATATATATGTGTTAAGAAAAGTTAGAAAACCTACAGTAGTTTATAATGTAAAATGTTCTCTTCCTTCCTTATTCCTGATGGCAAATCACTACAGTTTGATGCGAATTCTTTCAGACTTTGTCTACATACACATAAACATGTATGTCTATTTTTCTTTTAATGACAACAGAAATGATACAAGCTATTCATATTGTGTTCTTAATATATCATGAAGTTTCTTTCTTAGTACATACAAATATTCTTTGTCCTTATTTAATGGCTATAAGATACTCCATATTATGCATGTAACAATCTATTTAATTAGTTCCCTATTAATAGGCATTTTTATTGTTGTTTACTGTTTTTTAAAAATAGTTTATGTATAATATAGTTCTAATTTCATTTTCTTTTTCTTTTTTTTTCTTTTTGTCTTTTTTCGTGTCCGGCAACGGATCGCAACCCTCAGTGTCGCGCCCGTACCGGACCGGGACCGGCAACGGAATTGCAACCCTCGGCGCTGCGTCCGCACCTCGCTCAGCCAGTGAGCGGGAACCGGTCTGTATGTGGGATCTGAACCCTCGGTGGGAGCGCCGCCGCACTCCCAAGCGGCGCACTGTAGCAGTGTGCCACCGGGCCGGCCCTCTAATTTCATTTTCTACTGCAATTAACATTTTTGTATTTTCACAGTTGTCCAAGAATTACTTCTACTTGCTTTCTTTTAAACCTCCATAATTTTTGTATGCTTTGATTTCCATGTTACTTAAAAAACCAGGAATGCATGATATTGCCAAACTAAAGGTGAGGTTGGAGGAAGTAATTTCCCACATACCTGGTTAATGCATAGATTTACCTTCTGCGATCTGAGGCTCAGTTTAAAATGAACAAAACAAATGTGTACCACGGATATGCAAAAATTGCTTTAGAAAAAAATACTTTCCTGATTTATTATCTGAGGAAATTAGTTTGCACAATTCTTAAAAAACAAAGCATAAGTTTTTATTCTGTGAAGTCAATATACTACATTGTATAGTACTTCAGCTCTGGAAAGTGCTGAAAACAGCTGACTGCCTTCCCCTGGCAAGGGGCTCTGGAAAGCCCCTAGTACTGGCAGCAGAGAGAACAATGGCTTGTTTGCTCCAGAATAAAATTTTGTACTCCTAAAGGAATCTCAGTGGTTCTGTGACTCTCAGATCTGGGCACTGCATCTAACAATGTAGTGAAATCAATCTCAGAATAAGGCTCATTTGGTACCAAAGTAGTGATTTAGGTGGAACATTTGAACATATGATTATAAGGTAAGTCCTACTAAGGGGGCCTGGAATGATTAGCTCTGCTGGAATATATAAAAGTATCAACTGTTCCTTCAGGGAAATCATTTTAATAGATAACAGCATGTTGTACAATGTTTCATCAGTGATATTTAGATCTAAATTAAGAGCAGTTGTGAGATGGGTTGCCGATTTTTCTTGTGATAAAAGGGAAATAGTTCAAGAAATATAGACCAGATGTTATCTTAATCCAGACCTCATGTAAAAAAGCACACTATGGGACAGTAATAATAGTCCATTCTACCTGTTTTTAATTTTCCTACTCTCAGACACCCCCTGTGAAAAATAGATTAAACCAACACATCATTTATGCATCAGCACTAGACTGGGGTTTACTCTGTATGGAATGTACAGAATGAAGTTTGTAGCCATTGGTTTTTGATAAATGTTTTAAAATGCTCTTTTGACAGTAGCATTTAAGAAGAAACCCTTAGACAGTCAATGGCTTAGAAGAAAAGTTCACAGTTTTTTTTTTTTTTTTTTTGTCTTTTTGTCTTTTGTCCGTGTCCGGCAACGGATCGCAACCCTCAGTGTTGCCCCCGTACCGGACCGGGGAGAAAAGTTCACAGTTTTGGGGATAATCCAGACTTCAATAAATATTCTTAAATTCATTGCCCCTTGACTCTGAGCTACAAAATCTGTAATAAATTTATATAAAGTCAATATCGGAAAAATGGGTAATAAGATACTTCTCTCGATCCTGAAAAGTGGTTCTAGTTCTTTTGTCTGTATCCACAATGTTTGTAACTGTTGAGGGGCAGCGTGGCAGTAGATCTCCGGAGTGTGATATTCAGTGTCCTCTCTTCTGAGTGGGCATGTGGGAGGGGTTGTCAAGGGTTCGTTTTGTGGGAGAGGGGCCTCTCAGTTTATCTGTGCATGGGATAGGCTGGGTTAATTGCAGTGTGGAAGGTTAAAATTGGATTCTAGGCAACTCTGCGAAAGTCGTATGTACATAGGAGAGCTAGCCACAGGGCCCCCGAGAGCAGAAGATGCTGCAGGGGGCTGGCAGGTAGTGTGAGTGAGTGGAATGGGATGGGAAGATCAGAGGGGACTGTGGTGACCTGAAGTGCACATTTAAAGGGTGCCAGGGCTACTCGGCTTCAATTTTTGTTATCATTCATGTATGCTGGCTAGTCTTAATAGTTCCTTGGAGTCTTTTGTTTCTAAGTAAATTGTAAATCTCTATTTTAATGTAAAATCTTTGATTTTTTTATTGTGGTAAAATATACATAATATAAAATTTACTATTTTAACCATTTTTAAATGTATAGTTTAGTGACATTAAGTACATTCACATTGTTATGAAACCATCTCTAGAATTTTTTTCACCTTCCCCAATTAAAACTGTACCCATTAAACAATAACTCTCCACTCCCTCCCCACTTTGGTCCCTGGTAACCACTGTTCTACTTTCTATCTCTATGAATGTGACTACACCATGTACTGCATACATGTAGAATCATGCATTTGGCATTTTGTGACTAACATTTCACTTAGCACAGTTTTCAGGGTATTTTCATGTTGTAGCATGTGTAAGAATTTTCTTCCTTGTTAAGGCTGAATAATATTCCATTCCACGTATATACCACATTTTGTTTATCCATTCATTCATCGATGGATACTTGAGTTGCTTCCACATTTCGGCTATTGTGAATAATACTGGTATGAATCTCCTGATTTTTAAAACAACATCCTGGCCACACAAGTATGTTTTCGGGCTGGATTGAGGGCTTGGATGGCCACTTTGTGACCTGTGTCTTAGAACAAGTATGTGGCAGCCAAATCCTGCCTTTCCTCCAATGGAAACTAGCCACGTATAGAAAGAGATACTAAAACAATAATTTAACGAAGTCCCCGTGGCCCATAAGAGTTAAACTAGTCTGGAATCCTCTTCCTGGGTATACTTTCACAGAGGGAGAATTTGGCTCATTGTGATTGTGGCTGCCTCCAGGCCTTGCTCGCTTTGTGTTCTCTCATGCCAACAGCAGTTACTGTGCTGAATGGAACGATTAGGACAACCCTGTGAAAGCGGCATCCGTTCTGTGGAAAGAACCTCCAACCACTGGCAAAAACCTTCATTATTTTCTTCTAGGAGAATCAATGCCCTTTTCAAGATGTGATATTTCCATTTTTATTTCATGACAGAGAAGCAAGACTGTGTAATAAGAAAAATGAGCCTTTAGGGGCCGCCCACACAGCTCGACCTCGGCAGGGGGAGTTGTTCCAAACAGCTTCAATAGGGATTACAACTCAGGATTTACATTTTTAAATAATTAACCTTCTGATCACCAGTGACAGCCTGAGGGCATTTTAATGACCATTGTTGTTTTAATTGGAGCAACAGCAAAAGCTTTAGAAACTGCTTTTTCTTATCAGAATCTAGTTAAAAATGCAACTTTTCTCATTCTGAAGAAATAGGAAGAAATGACTGCAAGTTTTTCAGAGTTACCCACAATGATATATGTGCTTAGCACTGTAGCCCCAGTGCTGAGCACAAGGCCTTGCATACTGTGAGTGCTTGATAAGTATTTGTAGATACTGAACTTAACAACTGTATGCAATTAGTATAGGAAGCCATGTGAAGTGTTTCACAAATGGTGGAAACAAAATGTGGGATGAAAAGTACATTTCAGTTTATGTGTTTTAAATATTCTTTCTGAAATCTGTATTTCCTTTTAAAACAAAGACTTAACGAAAATGAGCTCTTAATGTAAAAAAGCCCCCATCGGTAGTTGCAGCAGGACATATAGGTTAATAGTGAAAGAGTGTTATTAGTAATGACCATAGACCTTTAGCCTCCTGTCCAAAATTCTGTTTTACTGTATAGAATGAGAATGTAAACTCTATCATGTTGGGCTATTTAGTAACTTATTAGTGCATTCATCTTTTCATCATTTGACAGGTGGAAGTAGTAGTTCAGTTTTTAGTTTTAATTATAAGGGATTCCAGATGTAGAATGCTACACAAATTAAAACCAGAGCTGCTCATATGTCTTTTCAAAGTAGGCTGACTTCAAGGTATCTGCTTTTCATTTCAAAATGTTATTAAAGCTATTACTAAGAAATTCATAGTCTTAGCCTGTTCCAATAATTGACACCTTTAAAGTGACTAAACAGATTTAGTGTGTGCAGAAAAGTAAATTTGTCTTAGAGAATGACCCTAATCATCTATTTCCATATAATGGACAAATCAGTGTCTTTGGAATTAGTCTGGGAATTGATGAATTAAACCTAAGGGTTCCCCTCTTCCCTCTCTCTTTCTCAGTTTTACTTTTGTCTTCCTAATTAAACTTTACTTACAGAAACTTGCAATTTAGGAGTGAAGATTTAATGATGTGTGTTTACCTGAACTTGTGGTTCCTCAATTTTATTTTTGGCCCTGGAACAAGCAAAAACATTTTCATGGAAACAAAACAACTGAAGCCAGAAACTTTTTGGTTTTTATTTACTATGATAAGCAGTCTTGGGGAAGTCCTGTCCACAGAAACTTTTCTGCACCTATTTCCTAGCTCGCTGTTCATTGTACACCTACAAAAGTGGCTTCATACAGCGGAGATTTTCAGTAATTAGAAGGATAGCTGGCTGGGCTGATAAATTAGAGAAATAACTTGTTTGGTGTAAACCGAGCCTGTTTCTGAGGCAGAAATGTTAGGCTTTTATCCTCTGGAGTGTGATTGAAAGGGTGAGAAGTTAATTTGGCAGCCTTGCTTCTATGGTTTCATAATGTTTCTCCCCACCCCCTCCCTCCAGCCCCAGCGAAGCCCAGGGATTGCAGCGCTTTGCGCCTGCCCTCATACAAGGCAGGACCGTGACCCGAAACGGAACCCCTCTCCCCAGGGCACATTCTGAGCAGCAACAGCTTGGCTCAAGTGTTTCTTATGAACAGCCGTCCTGAGCACTTGATCTAAATCATGCCATTTCCTTCACAGCATGGCACAGTTAACAAGTCAGTGCACCAACACAATCTACAGATGGCAGTTCAAAAGGTGCGGGTCCCCCCAGCAAGATAAAGGGCAGGCAGTTCCAGGGGGATGCTCATTACGGGAATGCAGCCGGGGGGCTCCGGAGGGGGGGGGGCGGGCTCGGGGAGGGGGTGCGTCTGCCCAACTCTGAAAAGCCGTGCGTGTCTTCGCAAATCAAGCCCGTGTTGGGAGAGGGATGTTATTGAAGTAAAGTGCAAACAGCTTGCAGAGAAAGGCTGCATTCAGCCTCGGCCGCCTCCTTCCAGAGCCGGGAGAGAAGCGAGGGTGGTGACAGGGCTACAGCACTTACCTTGCTCCGTCTATCTGCAACCCTGGCAAGTATAAGGCGATTTCCTGAGCAAAGACCCCAACATCAAAGGCGGAGGGGGGAACTGCGGGCGGAGGCACGAGTCCCACCTGGCCCGACCCCCGGCACGGGGAAGCGCCCCGATCCGCAGAGGGCCCGGCCGCCTTCCAGATCGCGGCCCGCGCTCCTGCGCAAATTACATTAGCGCTAATGTCCAGCGAAGAGTCTACGAGACATATTGGGCCTTGAGACTTCAAAACGAGCCTAAATTGGAACCATATTGCGGGAATACTTCTTAGCTAACATTTATATTACTTCAGTTACCAAATCCAGACTAAGTCCCCGGACTCGGCAGGGGAGGACATAATATATTAGGAACTAAGAGGAGGGTGTTTGTTCTCTCTGGCCTCCTTTTATAAAAATGTACAAAAACTTGCCTCGCACTAGCGAGGAAATGACTACAAGGCCCTAAAATGTGGATCTCCAGAGGCAGATGGGGGGCCGCTTCCCGCCCAGGCCGGCCCCCATCTGTGCGTCTGCCGGGCCCGGGGGCACCGAGGGACTACCCGGGGCGGCGGCGGGGAGAGGCTCAGGTATCAGGCAGGTAATTGCACACCTACAGCAGGTTCCGCGGGGGCTCGGTGAGTTGTCAGGGGATGAGATCTTTCTCAGGAGACCCAATCAGCCTCTCCGGTACTGAGCCTTGTAAGCAAATCTCTTTGGGAACGTGCAAGATGCTGCTTTACCACGAATTTCAGCGCTCCGGAGAAAGGAACGCTGCCCTGCTGTTTATTCCTGAGTTCTGCCAAAGCAGCCAGTGAAGATTTTTCCTTTCTGCACTTATTTTAATGTGAACGTACTGAAATGGATAACATTCCTGCAGCTCAGAAATTTCAACAGCAGAACTGCCTAAGAGGTAGATGGTGCGAGAGATACTACTTTTAAGATCTGCACAGGAAGAATTCACATTTACAAAGAGTGACTTTGAGGTAGTTCTGTTGGCCAGACTGGTCTGACGTTTTTTACTGGCGTTAATGCCCCTGTCAAACGGCTCCCACCATGAGATCCTCTTCTCTCATCGTCATCACTCCACTGCCTACCCCCATCAGAAAGAGGGGGTAGTGGAGAAGAAAAGGGAAGTACAGCTGAATAAGCTATTCAATTTAAAGTTCAGGCTAAGCAGTAGGCAGAGGGAGCTTAGTTCTAGCTGTGCCCCAGTTGGCTGCAGATTTCACGATGCGTCTATCCTATTAAGAGCCCCCAGCACCATAATTCCAGGGCTGCAACCATTATCCTTATCAGGTTCTTGAGTATATTTTCACTCAAGGAGAGCTTGGAAGTCCCAGAATGGAAGTCAGTGGGCTCATGCATTGACTGTGAGCTTTAGGAATTCTCTCTCTAAAGTTTATTCCTACTTGATATTTCCAAGACGTGGGTGTGACTTTGGAGAGAAAGAAATAGTCATGATTATCTTGAACAGTATTTGTTTTGTCAGAGGCGAGGCCCACATTGCATCTTGTACCTTAGATTTATCTTTAGGGAAAGGTTCATTTTCCATCTTCAATCTTAATTTTATTTGAAATTCCCACTGGGACATATATGGAAATTATCATTTGCTCCTTTCTTGGTGTTGAAGAGGGTATCAGCTTAAAGAACCTGTGTGGACTCATAGGTGATGTCTACATGCAGATTTATCAAAATTGGTCAAAGCCATGGAATGACTTAATCTCCATAGAAATAAGCATAACGCTGTGATCATTATAGGTTCTCAGAATTCTTGCTTGCAGTTTGAATAACATGTGTTGGCTTGCTGTGGAAGACAGAATCAAATATTAAACATGTTTACTACAAGCCATCACTATGAAGTACATATGGGAGGATTAGAGAGAATGAGAATTTAAAACAAGACAAAATAGTAACAACAAACATTAGAGCTTGCACCAAGCGAGTTTTACTTTTTAAAGTATTATCTTGAGGGACTATGCATTTGTACTAATGATGCTGCCATTGCTGAAAACATTCCTGGAAATGTTCATTTGATATTATCTTCAGAAACAGTTTGCAAGCTACTCAAGAAATTAGCTAACTTGTTTCATGCTTTCACTTTGCTTTTTCTCACTTTCAACTCTGTTACCCACCTTGAACATTCATTTACCTGATTCATAAGACTTGATTTCAAATGAGCTCTTTGAGAATGAACTTTTTTTCCCAGTGAGACCATTCATGAGAAAGAGACCTCATCTTTGAAGGCAAGTCCAGAAGAGAACTTGTACAAATGTTTTGAGCAAGGGAAGCATCATATATTTTGTGTTATTAAAAAGCAAGCTTATTATCTTTTGATCATGCTTTTTAGTTAATGGAAAAGCAAATAGTGAATCAAATGGGATAATTGGAATAAAAAACTTTCAGTGATCCCTGATTTCTCCTCCAGGGTCTTACAGTGTTCATTATACTCAATGTGTCAGATGTGATGAGACTTCAAAGTACCATTTTTTTGTTAATGAGTGCCAATTTACATTGTATTTTTTTCCTTTTCTATCATTGGCCAAAAAAAGAACGTTGAGAAAATTTGTGGTTGTATTGGTTTATTGTTCTCCATGATTCACATACTGCATTCCATTTCCCGTGGCATGTGACTTACCCTGTCTCCAATACAATGTTCTTATTCACTGACTTTGAACTTAACCATGTGACATGCCCCAGCCAATGGAAGTAAGTGGGTGTGCAGTTGAGCAGAAACCAGAAGAACTGTAGCCAACCCACAGCCCTTGACAAACACGAGAAAAATAAATACATTTGTTGTAAGTCTTTGATGTTTTGAGGTAATTTGTTACTGTAGCAAAATATAGATATCTTAGATATAATTTTGTAATATATCTATATAAGGCAGATAAAACCTAAGTTAGTGAAGCCATAAAGAAAATTCCCAAATGCCAGTCACCCAGCAAAGGAATATCTGAGGAATTATATCTAGGACTCCAGAACCAAGTAGAATGTTTAAAGAATTCCACAAGAATCCAAGTTTGTACATTGCCCAATAGGACAATATTCGTGGATGAAGGGTGGTCAGGGCATTTCCAGTCATTAAAAATGAACTTCAAGCATCCAGAGATCATAGATGGTAGTGCAGGTGTTGGCACTTTAGTGTGGTAAGCAACAAGCATTGGCAGTAGCATTTACAAGACAAATGGTGTATATTTATCACAGGAGTACAAGTTACACGATAACTTCCAGTGGAGATGACCTGAGTGTAATTATTGCATCATCAATAGAAATAACATATAAACTTGGAGAAAGAAAACATTAGTCCACCTTTTCTTGTTTTAAGACATGATGTTTATTCCTTGGGTTCAGAAATTGAACTGATACAAGAATCTCTACACATTCCCTTTGCCTCTCTCCTGCCCTACCTGTCTTTTCTAGAAGATTCTAGTTAAGAGGGCTACAAGTAAGCTATTGCTATTTTAACTTTTATGATCTGTAGTTCCAAACTTCATTGAACAGAACTCCTAGAATAAGAGATTTTTCTTTTTTCAGTCACCTATGATGTCTTAGCCTTGGGGAATAGTGAAAACTTAGGGGTGTAAAATGAAGCATAGCATCATCTGCAAGGGTTGGTAGATGACATAGTCATGCGGTGATTTCCAGGTTCTTTCTATATGCCCTATCCTTCTCTTTCATAGGTACAAGACACATTTTCTCTACTTTATGGAATTGAGTCATTCCATGGCTCTGAACCAAGTATTCAAGAGTTGGCTGTTGAACTGAGTATTCAAGACTTGCCCGTTAATATTTAAAAGGATTTTAGAAAGCCATCTCTCAAAATCTGGCTATCGCTGGTTGAGTTAAAGATATTTATTATACCCTATGTCCCGGTATTTTCATTTTTAGGTAAATAATAAGTTAAGCTGTATGAATTTGTTATTTTGTAGGTCAAAATAGTTGAATATTGGCAATTTTATATAATTCAATTTAAACATCAGAAGGAACCCCTCTCAGTACAAAGGGACAAAAATATTTATTGTCGCATTGTTTGAATAATGAATAACTGAAAACAATCTAACGGTCCATCAATAAGAGAATGAATAAATTAGAATGTTACAAAGCTGATGAATGAACAATAACATCTGTCAATTTATGTGATTAACTTATTGCGTTAGTCTCAGAGGGATAATAATTAGTGAATTAAAGCAACTTGTAATACCGTGTGATACAATTTATGTAATGTTTAAAGACACACAAAATAACAACATATATTGGTGTGTATATATACAAATATGGTAAAAGAATACAAATATTCAGGGGAAGGACCACCAATCACAGCAGAGAGGAATGAGAGTGGGGAGGTAGTTATTTTTCTTTGGTAAAAAAAAAAAAAAATCCTAAGAAAACATGGAAAAATGTTAAGAATTTTTTATTTGGGGTGATAGATATAGAAGCATTTATAATATTTTCTTTTTTCTTCATGTTTTAAATATTTTACAATAAAACATTAAAAAATTCTCTCAATAAAATCTGACATAAACCTATTTCCTGTTTTGGAATCCTATTCTGAAAGTCAAACGTTGAATATTAACTCTTTATTTCTCTTTACATTCCTGCCAAAACAATCCCACTTCACCACAGTAGCAGGTGGATGTTTTAGGCTGACTAAGGGGAAGTCGCATACGTGGAAATACGAAATTAAAAAATCACTCAGTATTTTTTAAAACATCACTCTGATTATTCCCCATTGCATCAGGTTTCTTTCAATGCAAGAGCCAACTGCTCTCTTGGATACTAACTCTCTTTCCACTGCCTTTTGTATTTTCTCTAAGTAGATCTGTGGTATATAAATAATGAACATCTCAAAAAGATGAAGAAATATTTCAGCTTGGAACTGATGGAGAAAGTAAGTCCCTATTTCTATAACAAGGCTGTTTTGATACAGTATCAACAGGAGAGTATCTCTGGCAAATTTAACCAAAGTGGGAATTCCATTATGCAGCGTAACATTCCATAAGTAGTCTTCTCTGAATGAGTCTTAGATCTTACATGAGATATGGGCCCATGGCTCCTGTCTCTGAATTCTGAATGAACATCTTGAAGCTGCTCTATCCTCTAAGCCAGTGTCTTTGTCAAAGGGGGAGTGGTGTTATCTTTTTGGCAGCAAGCATCAGAAAACCCTGAGGCAACTGGCTTAAACACTATGGAGATGTATGGCTTCACATTATAGGAAACCCAGAGATAGGATGGTCTCTTCGGTGTGTTACTTCAGAGGCTCAATGATGCTATCTGAACCCAGGCTCTTTTCACCTCTGTCCTCAGTTAGCCCCTGGGGTTGGCTACACCTTCAGGCTGGTTGAAAGATGGTTGCAGCAGTTCCAAGAGTTATATCCACTCAGGTCAGTGTTCACGGTAGAGGAGACTGTCTTTGGTAGGAGTGCGGAAATACTTTCTAGAATACCCCAGCAGACTTTTCCTCCCATCTTACTGGTCAGAGTTTGGTTGCATGCTTGTTCCTGAAATATTCCTGAAAAGGCCCATGGGATTATCTTAGACCAGTTGGGTTTAGTCCTGGACCATGCGCCCATAAGGAACATGACTGTGTAGAGGATCAGTGGCTAAATGGTCAAAATCAGTGTCTGTCGGGAAGAAAGGAAGGAGGAATAGATGCTGGGTGGACAACCAGCAGTGTTAACAACTGCGGCCTGTAGTGTCTCTGGGGATTATTAGTTTCACCATGATGGAGTTTGGATGTCTTGTCCTCCCAGAACTCATGTGGAAATCTGATCCCCAATGTGGCAGTGTTGGAAGCTGTTTGAATCATGGGGGAGGATCTCTCATGAATGGATTAATGCTCTCCCCAGCAGGGGAGAATAGTGGGTGAGTTCTCACTCTATTAGTTCCCACAAAAGCTGGTTGTTTAAAAGGACCCTGGCACCTCTTCTCTCTCTCTCTCTCTCTCTCTCCCTCTCACCATGTGATCTACTTGTACATACCAGCTGCCTGCTGATTTCTGCCAGGAGTAGAAGCAGCCTGAGGCCTGAACCAGATGCAGCTGTCCCAGAATCATGAACCAAATAAACCTCTGTTCTTTATAAATTGTCCAGTCTCAGGTATTCTGTTATAGCAACACAAAACCAAACTAATACACGTCATAATCTTCATTAGATTACTCTCCAAGTCCCTACACTGACAATAATTGTACTAAGTAAATTCTGTGGGCTGCCAGACAGTCTTTGTGATGGTTAATTTGATGTGTCAACTTGACTGGCCACAGGGTGCCCAGATATGTCAGACATTATTCCAGGTGTTTCTGTGAGATTGTATTTGGGTGAGATTAACATTTAAATGGGTAGACTTGGTAATGCAAATTATCCCTCCCTAATGTGTGTGGGCCTCATCAACTCAGTAGAAAGCATAAATGGAATAAAAGGCTGGCCTTTCCTGAGCGAGAGGGAATTCTTTCTGTCTGATGGCTTTTGAAATGGAACATTGTCTCGGCAGATTTTGGGCTTGCCAGCCTCCATAATTGTGTGAGCCTGTTCCTTATAATAAATCTATCTATCTATCTATCTTTTCTATTGGTTCTGTTTTTCTGGAGAACATTGACCAATACAGTTCTCAAGTCTCTAACCTCCTGTAATAACTAGATAGTCTCCCAAAAGCCCCTTCTATATAGAAATTCTGGGACCGCCACTTCCCCCTGCCTGGCAGAGATTTCTTCAGCAGTAGCTCACGCATTAAAAGCAAACAACATTAGGAAAGGAAAAAAATGTTTCTTTATATAGAGGCATTAGCATATTTGTTTCCATCATTCTAACACTTTAACAAATTTTACCTTGTTTAAATTTTGGGAAATTCCAAGTTTTTCCTCGGGGTATATTCACTTGCCCAATTTGAGGTTTTAGGAATATTTTCAAGAATTTTCCAGAAAGTGTTTCCATTTTGGCAGCAGCAACCTTTTCTTTTTTCTTTCTGTGAGTCAGATGAGATACTTGCCACATTCCAAATTACTCATTCACTTTGTGAATGTGTTTGTTGTTGTGGTGACCAGAAAGTTTTTTTTTTTTTTTTTTTAAATTTTTATTTTGTCAGTATACAATGTATATGATTATTATGGCCCTTCACCGACACCTCCCGCCCTCCTCCCTCTCTCCCCTCCCCCCTGACCAGAAAGTTTGTTGGCTGAGGGAAAAAGTTTTATCTTCAGGGTTGGCAATGAGCGGGTGAGGGCAGGTGGGCAGAGGAAAGGGAAAGGAAGTGGCTTAAAGGAAAGGAGTGGAAATCCATTGACTATTTTGAGTCTTCCGCAAAAGGGACAGGAGAGGAATGCTTAATTTTGGCTCCCAGAAGAAACTTCCCAGGACTTGTGCAATGAAAATAGGGTTACTGGTTGTCTTCTCCTTTGTCAGTCACATACCCTTTTCCTGTTTCATTCTTCAAGCACACATCCAAATTAAAATTCAAGATCTGTGATCTTATTTCACTGGATATGGTAAATTCCTCCTGCTGTAGGGAGGTCTTCTGTTCTGAAGCAGGAGGACACCAGTGCACTTGTCATTGGTTTTTTTTTTCTTTAACAGGACAGGCCACTCTAGTAAGAACTGCATAAGCCATCTCCCCAAGTCAGGAACTGGGAGGGACATTTTTGGTACTTGTTTGAAAAAGAGAGGATAAGCAAGATTTTTTCCTCTGGCTTCACTGGGGATTCTTATAAATATAATTTAATTGGAAAAAAAAAAAGCCACACACACACAACTGTGGTTCTTTCCTCTGAAGTGTCATTCCTTCCCCATAACTGAATTAAGGCTAACAAAACAAAAATCTTGCTCTTGTATTCCTTCCTCAACCAAAGAACTCCAGCACCCCGTCTCCCCTTTGCTAGATCTAGTGAGTAGTGCTAGTTAATGGGTCAGGCCTGGGCTCCTACAGACCTCTTCAAATTCTGCCTCTGCCACTTCTAGAGGTGTAACCTTGGTCAAATTACTTAATTTCTCTTACATTCAGACTGCTCATTTGTAAAACAAATATAGTAATAATGTCTACCTTACTGGGTCCTGTGAGATGTGGCTCACAGTGTCTGTGACATCCAATGTGTTCAACCAAAGTTAGATATAAATAGACGTGTCTATATTGTAACTATTATTTGAGTTTTATTGGGAGGGCCATGACAAAATCACGGTTCAGTACTGACTGTCTGTACTCTATCTCCCAAGGGAGTATGACTTTGAATGCAAAACTTACCTCAAATTCAGTTTCAAGAAATCATATTCATGGTGATTGCCTGAAAGATGTGTAATCTCCACTTTCATTAAAATATTGTAAATTCTACGCCTCGGTCACGCCAGAACATCAGGGGAATACTAACCCAAGGTTTGTTAGATGCCATTTTCAGCAGACCAAAAAGAGGACAAAAGGAACTTTGAGGTGGCCAAGCAAAATGTAGAGGAGTCTAGCGGAGAAGTAAAGGGACTAATGAAATTTCAACTTCTCGATGTTTTAGCATCTACTATGAGCAAGGATGTATGTATAGCTGAGAAAGACAGTCTGACACGGGAGTGGTTAGAAGGTGAGAGATAGGAGACAGAAGAAAACAGACTTACAGGGGATAGTCACCTACTCCAAAGAGGAGGAAAGAGAGGGTGTGAAAGGGACCTTAGCTGCAAAATGCATTGGACAGTTACCAAGTGACAATGGTCCAAAACAAGAAGCAAACTGATAAAGAAACGGGTAACTTTACACCCTCAGTAGTACCTGCTACTTAGCACACACTCAATAACTTTCTGTAGGTGATTGGATGACACACAAATTCCTGCTCTAGACTCACTAGCATTTGAAATGTAGAGTTTTTAGAAGAGATTCCTTTATCTTCATCTGTCATATGTCTTAGGGTTGTTCATCTTCTGCCTAATGTTGAGTGTAGAATTTTGAGTTCTACGATTTGTACCACAGGCCACTATAGTAATAATTTTGTCATTGTCATGTTATTTGTCTCAGCTATCTTTGGTCAGATTGTATCAAGGAATTAATAAGAAAAAAACAAAAGCTATTTCCTAAGTTGAAGTTGGTCTGCACTGGCAGCTGTATCTATGTCACCAGGCTGAACTCTGGGTTTGGGAAAAGAACTCAGCTGAATTTTAAGTTAATTGAAGGACTTCAAACTCATTAAAAGTGTTTTAGGTTCTGCAAAAACCAAAATATATCTTGCCTCAAGTGCTTTTTCCCTTGGCCTTTAAACTCTGGTGCAGTTTAGGAGAAATTTAATCTGCGTGTTTATGATTCATTTACACTTAACTCATCCCTGTGTAGTTTCTCAAGAGCTAGTTGGTGTTCAGTAATCTTTGAAGCCTATTTTTCTTTAGTACTGAGAAGGTGAATTTCGCCCAGAGTAAGTGAACTCAAACCCCAAAAGGTTCAGGGTCAGTGGGAAGCTCAGAACCCATAAAGTTCAGGTTGGTTCCACACTTAACCAAAAATGTCTTCCTCCTATTCCTGTGGGTTTCATAGTACGCTTTGCTCTGAATTTTGCAGAAGTTCTCATATGCATGTCCCTGGGTTGATATTTGGCTGTGCATTCTTGCATATCTCCCTTTCACAGCTGCTCCACCCTCTCCAGAAACAGGAGATTCTTGCTCTCACAAGACTCTGACTCTACCACTACATTCTTTAATTCAGAAGAAAAATTTCCTTTTTTTCCCTGCCTCATCTGCCAGGGGCCTAAATTCTTGATCCCAAGCATACTTTCCTCCCATCTTTAAATATGTTTAATTTCATTCTAGAAGGAGGGCAAAATTCAGACTGCAGCCCCACTGTCCCTTCCTAATATGCCCTCATGCCTAGAAATTCTTATTTTCTCTCTGAGTATAGGAGTTTTTACTTCACTGTGGTCTTCCTAAATTCTAAATTATTAATCTGAATTCTGTAGGTAATTATGTATTGGAGACACTCTACTCCTCCAGGCGTCTCAACATGGTCAATGACCATTTTGTACCCCTTCGTAGCAGACACGGTGGGCTGGCATCTCCGTCGCCATTATTCCCTTTTTCCTTGTGGGCAAAGCCCTGATTTTGTGGTCCACCCTCTTCATATATGACTCAGAAGTGAATCTTGATTGGTCTGAACCAATTATGAGGATCCTGTTCTTCTTGCTAGTGTTTGGTTTAGAAAGGAACTGGGTTCTAATCCTGGCCAAAGAGATACGAGGGCTGTCTTCTGGGAGCTTCGGGGAAAAATTTCCTCACTCTTAAAGGGGACCCACTGGAGAAACAGCCTCTCTTTCTTTTGCTACTGCCGGTTGTTGTGTCTAGATGTTCCTGTATCTAAGTGTGATGCTTGGAACTGAGCCAGCCATCCTGTGACCCCAAGAATAGCAGGCCTGAGGACAAGCTGACCCACTGAGGGCTTCAGAGTAGAAAGATAGCAAGTCTGGGACTTTGATGGTTATTGGGCCACTGAATTCACAAGGCCATTCTCTCTTAGGACTTCTTGTTAGGTGAAATAATAAAATTGCCTTGTTGGTCAAGTTGTCTTGGATTGGGTTTTCCGTTCCTTGGACCTGATGGCTTTCTGATGACTGACTGACTTTCCTGAATGAAGTCCAAATCACCCTGGTCATGGGATTAGTGGTAGTGTCCTAAGAGTACCCGCTGCTTCCTCACCCCTTCCTTTTCTTTTCCCCAGACTTAGCCTCTTCTCTCCACCCGCGGTTTACCACAGTGGGGGTTGTTCTTTCACTTCTCCTATCCCATCTATCTGAAATTTCTTTTCTGCCCCCTGAGCCACTAAATCAGTTCCTCCCTTTAAATCTTATCCTGCAACAGACCCTTTCTCGTCAGCATTTGATTAGCTCCCTGTGATAGCCTGCATGAAGGATGCTCTATAAAAGTGAATTATGCTGTACTAGGTTATACTGCTCCGCCCTGGGGCCCAGTAGGAATCATGGGAAACAGATGAGCACAGAGGTCAGAAGCACAGACTGCAGAGGAAGCCTGCAGAGGGACGGCAGCACTGTGACCCTCACAGGGACACATGGAAAAGCTCCAGTAGTCTCCAGACTCTCTAAGGTATAAGCTAGAAGTAAAACACTAGTTTATGTGACAGCCTGGGAGCCCCAGGGATGAACTGAGGAGTTTCATCACTATAGATCATAGAATTTTAAATAAGTGTGATATTCCAGGAGCTGAAACATTCTTTGAAAACAAAACACACCATAAAAGCCCAAGAATGAGGTCTCCACTGGATGTTTGCCAGGTTCAGCCTTTGTTTCCAGTCTTCCTCTGACTCCAAGGGAGTCCCTGGATATGATTTGGGGCAAGTTAAGGAGCCTTGATTCCTATCCTGAAAATTAGGTATAAACTTTAATTTGAACTACAATGATGTACTTGAGGGGACACTTTATAGAAGTGGTAGAAGACACAGATAGCACCAGGATGGCGCATGAAAGCCCTTCCAGGCTCTGATCAAAACACACCCTTCCACGTCTCTTCACCGTGGCTCTTCTTGTTGCACCCCTCCCCCCACCTTTTCCAACTAACTCATTGCTCTGCATTTTCTGACAATATCTGTGTTTCCTACCTTTCTCCGTTTGCTCACTTTGTTCTCTTCTGGCAACTCCTTTTCAGCTTCCTCTAGCCATCTCTCAAGCTTCGGTCCACAAGCCATTTCCTCCTTGAACTTCTCTGATTCTCACAACATACCTGGGCTTGTATCTGTCTCTGCTGTATTATCTGGGGATGGGCCTTTCTAAATCCTGTTTCTTCATATAAAGACTGGGGGTAATAATATGCAGGGCTGTGGCAAGAATCCATGAGAGGCACATAGTAGGTGATCTGAGATATTTACATATTTTCTTCCTTTCTCTTCCTAACTGGAAGTGATTTTTTTTTTCTTCTTTTGGACCTCCCCTACAACTTTTTTGAAAGTCTGTTGGAAATTATATTTTTAAAAAGTTGTTTATGAGATTCCTGTCTACATTTTGGAGTCATTTGACAATGCCCCCACCTCCACTCTCCCTAATACTCTCTGTAAGAGAACTGAGATCGACAGTTGAGAGTGGAGAGAGAAAGGCCAGTGTTAGTCTAGCATTTATTTTCCCTTGGATCATTCCATTTTGTCCTTATCTTTTCCCTTAAGCCACATTGACCATTCAAGCCCATGTGGTCAGAACCCAATAGGAGAGCCCTTTGGGCACCTGATTTTGTACACAGTACACTTTCTCAGTTCTTGAATCCACTCTTTCTCCCTTTATTCCTTCATTCTCCTGGCTTCTTCTCCTGCTCCTGGCCTGGAGCCAGCCCCTTGATCTTGGGTTGGACTGGGTTCTCCAAGCTGATCCCTACGTGGTCTCTTGAATGTAGTTCTGTATTTTCACTCAGACTCTTCCTCTTGCTCCCCTGGACTCTAATGTTCCTGCCTGACGAAACCTCTGGAACCTAACCCTGGTGCAAGCCTCACCCACCTACAAGCCAAGCCCAGGGTCTACAACATTCCTTTGGAGATAACTGTAGGTATTTAAAAGAACTACCCCCACCCATCCCCTTTTAAAGTTTATTTATAAATAAAATAAAACTGGCTCTAGACCATGTCATAATTAGTGCCTCCCTGCTCCATTTTTCAGAATGGACATTTTCTATATGACAAAAGTAACCATTTCTTATTTATATCAGCTCTTTACCGAGTGGCCCTAAAGTGCAAGATTTATTTATTTATTTATTTTATGAGATTTAAGAAGGAAAGGTTTTCCTAATTCTGCCAGTAATTCTCTGTCACCTCAGACCATCTTGGAGTCTCAACTTGATGGCTTCATGTCACTTCCTCTTGCTCTGATCATTAGACTCTTGACTGTGTGAAAACAGCCCTCCCTGTTCCAGGATTAAGCAAGTATGGGTTTTGATCTCCCAGTTTCTCTCTGGGTGAGGTCCATCAAGGCCAAACAAGAGAGGAGGTATGCTATTTACTATGACCTTGGGTCTTTGAAGCCACACACACACACACACACACACACACACACACACACACACACACACACACACACTCTTGGCCTGTGTTGGAACTGACAATGACAGCAGGTTTAGGAGCACGGTTACTCAGGATATCATTTCAGCACAGATTCCAAGTGAATATGGGGAGGCTTAATTCTTCCGGTTTTATAATACCAGGTCAATTGTCCCAAATCTCCACTATTTAAAATGCTCTATGATCGAATCTCAGTAATTCTTTTCTGTTCAGTTTATCTGATTTAAAATGTCAAGTAAAGTTTCAGGTGATGATTTCTGTCACCAGAATTATCTGAAGGCTGATCTGGCTAGTAGATTCTTGTGCTCCCAACATATTATCCTCATCTATCCCTTTGGTTATGATCCTGCTTGGACAGATGCAAGGAAAATTTACTCCAAAAGGGCAGGTTCATATTCTATCTAAACTACTGACATATTACTTTTCAGAAACTTCCATTAAAATATTATGCAAGCTCCCTTCCTAATGGGCTACAAAGGCTTGCTTTCTTCCCAGTTGCTTTCTTCTTAGCCACCTGTGGGTAAGGTGAACAACCACTCAGATTTCCCTTGCTTTTGCTCCCATCTGTTGGTGCAGGGCTCTTGGTTCCCAGCTCTCTGTGGCACTCTCTTAAGTGTCTTTGGGAGGCCCTAGGGAGAGTCTCTCATGTGCTCACACCCAAACCCCAGCCATGCTGCCAGGTGGTGCTGTGAGCCACAGGGCACTGTGGTCTGCTGACAGGTGCTGGTGCTGCACTGCTGGACACCATGTCTGCTACAGGGCAAGGGTTGGGGGGCTTCTACATCTCTCCAGGCACTGCAGGCTCCATGGGCACCACTGCTGCTGTCACCCTCAGCACCATCACTGGGATGTCTGCTGGGCACCAGTATCTCTCACTGCAGTGTGAACAGTGAAGCCCTAGAATTGCCCAAGATGTTTGATTTTTAAATAGGGACAAATCCTTCTCTATGGTACACTCTGTCAGAGGGGTCCTCTGGGGTGGGGTGCTGCTTATGGAATTTTTGAAAACGAAGAGCTCTTTCAATATTTATTCATGATGCCCAAATCCAATGGGTGGTTGGACCAGAAGAAATTTCAAGTGACAGACATAATTTTGTATCCAGAATTGCTGCTGCCTTGACAGTGTTAGCTTTCTGTCTTGTTAAATTTTTCCATGCCTGGCTTCTTGATATCTCATATAAGAGAGCTGTTCCACTTCTTGTTCTGCTCATTGGTTCTCCAGTGTCCTAGGAGATTTTCAAGGACAAGGAAAGCCTAATTCAAATGACTTAAAAAGTGAGAAACCCTTCGCATTTCACATAGGAAGCAGCCCTGTATTCAGCTAGCTCCAGGGCTCGTAAATTTACAAATCTGGGTTCTTCCCATCTTTTTGCTCTGCGACCTACAGCATGTCAGCTCTATCCTCACCTCAATTCCCCTCATGGTTGCAAGATGGTTAGGATGTTTACAGTTATCAGATCTCTGTAGAGGAAGAAGAGGCTGCTTCCTCCTAGGTGTCTCTTTAGGAGCAAGGAAACCTTTCTTGGACTCCCCTTCATCCCCCTCCCCAGCAGACTTCTCTCCTTGGCCAGAACTGCATCAAATGCTCACTGCAAAACCAGTTCCTGGCTAGGGGAATGGGATTAGCATGACTAGTTTAATGACACACAGGCTGGATGTAGTGTGTGAATTGCCCAAAGAAAATCTGGGGTTAGAGAAATTCTGGATGGGTAATCAAAGTGTGCTACACTTGGGTGTGATCAGATATGACCGAATTCTGTGCTTCAAACAAAAACACATGAATAAAAAAGATGCTTAGTCTTTCCTGCATCCAACAGTTGTAGCTATCTAAGTACAGCAGGTGTCTTGACTTGCAAGGAAACAGGTTAATTGACAACTTTCACCTTCAGTGGCTTGGAAAGAAAATGCCCCACCTCCTGTGTGCTTTAACAGAGCTCAGCTCCAGGGCAGGAAGCTGGGAACTCTGGAAGGACTGGGGTGGTGAGCAGGGACCAGGGAGTGTGTGGAGGCTGCCAGGCTCCTGGAGGCCTTGTAACCTCGAGCCTGAGGTAAGGCTGGGATTCCATGAGGACAGGAGCCAGCACAAGAGGAAATGCTAAGTGAGCAGGGCAGAAATGGGCTAAGGCCTGAGGTGGTTTTTATTATTTATTTTTAGTGTATTTTCAGGAAGCTCAGGGAATTACTCTGACTTGAAAACATTTCATGTACCGGAGAACAACTTTCTAGGAAGTACTTAATATTTTTCAAGTTTCAACTCCCCTCACCACCTGTGCAGTCCAAGGAAAACGCTAGCTTCTCCTCACCTGAAACGCTTGCTCTTTGTATCTGATAGGCTAAATTTAAGTTCTGTATTCTATAAGCTTTTTCCGTGTCCGGCAACGGATTGCAACCCTCAGTGTTGCCCCCGTACCGGACCAGGGACCGGCAATGGGATTGCAAACCTCGGTGTTGCTCCCACGCCTCGCTCAGCCAGTGAGCGGGAGCCGGTCTGTATGTGGGATCCGAACCCTCGGGCGGCAGCGCTGCCGCGCCTCCTAAGCGGCGCACTATCCAGTGCGCCACTGGGCCGGCCCTCACAGCAGAATTTTGAGGTTCACATGGTCTCTGAACATCAGGAGTTTTGCAATTTTTTGAAGACAAGACATGCTTACATGAGAAATAACTTAGATTGAAGCAACCGGCCGATAACATGTTAAACATTTACCATTTTATACTGTAATCCTCTGCTTCTGAATTGTTTTTCTACTACCTTTCTAAGAGCTCAGGGGAAATCGTGACTATGTCATAATTATGTTTTGTGACATAAACAGGATGGATTTTATATAACAAACAAAGGAGGAAATCAGATCTGAATGTTGGCTTTACTCTGTTCTGAGTGACATTTAGAGTTAACTGGATTTGGGACTTAGCATTCCTTATCCACAAAGTGGACATTATTAATACCCCTCCCTCCGTCACAGTACAGCATGTCCTCATTGTCCCCACGTTGGCTTTTCTTCCTTCACCACCAAATAAATGTTCTAGCGACTGAACACACGAGTGACAAGTGAAAGGACCCACTTGATTTATTGAACACTTACAAAGAAATCTGTAAACTGGAGATATTAAGTATATATAGGAAAAAGAATACAATTATATATTCATATATAATGAATAATGTGAACATAGAGCTTTTATAATTTGTTATATCCTGAGTTTTAAATCACAGAATCATTATTTTATGGCTGAAAGAAGCTTATCTTTGTCCAAGCCATTCCTACACTGTAGCCTGTGTGAACTTCGTAAAACTCAAATCCAATCACATCATTTCCCTTTTTTAAACCCTTGAATGGATTCTTACTTTGCTTTTTAAAAGCAGAAAACTCTCTTGGGCCGGCCCGGTGGTGCACTGCTACAGTGCGCTGCTTGGGAGTGCGGCGGCGCTCCCACCGAGGGTTCGGATCCCACATACAGACCGGCCACTCACTGGCTGAGCGAGGTGCGGGCGCAACACCAAGGGTTGCGATCCCATTGCCGGTCACGAAAAAAGACAAAAAGGAAAAAAAAAAAAAAAAAGCAGAAAACTCTCTCTCTTGTTTACTATTCTGGTGACCCATGAACCTGGAAAAATGCCCGGCCCATAGTAAAGGCAGTAAATTGTTTCTGAAGGAATGAGGAAAGTCCAAACTCTTTTTGTTGATATATAAGGCCCCTAATGCTGAGTCCACCTCTGGTTTCCTTTCCCTCTCATCTATACCCACTATTGTTTCACAAACCAGATGTACCAAACTACCTGTGGTTTCACAAGAGGCATGACAGCTCCTCTCCAGGCCTTTGCGCAGCTGTGCTACCTGCCTGGGAATGCTGTTGCTTCCCTTACACCATCCTGTGCCCCGCTGACTCTGGTCCTCTACGGCTCTGATTTAGATGTCACTCTGTGTACTGTGTAGTCTCCTCCCACACACCCAAAATGCATCAGAAGCCCTTTCTCTGTACTCTCACGGCACGCTCTAGCTTTTTATAGCACCGATCACACTCTATTGTAATTGTCTATTGTCTTGTATGTGTCCTCCACTAGACTGTAAACATAATGAGGGCCAAGCTTGTGTAATGATACCTAATAATAAATATATTGAATAAGTAAATAAGTCTTACGGTTCAACCCCTTCATTTTATTCTTGAGGAAACTGGGGACCAGACAAGTTAGCAACCTGTCCAAAGCCACCAGCACTTTGGCATAATGGAAGCTGGACCTTGAATTACGCTTCTCAGCTGTGCAGTATTTTCTTGGCTGACTTGCTCTAATACTCAGCTGATGTTGTTCCAGAAACTGCAGAATAATTGTAATTTTGGAACACAAATAGTCATGTAATTAATTCAGAAGACAGATACAAATTCTCTATTATTTTAAATTTACCTATGTCAGTGTTTGCTTGCATGAGCCTGGAGCTGTTGAAAGAATGTGACATAATAGCGTGCTCACTGTTGGAGGCCTAGGTTTCTGTCTAACAGCCAGGATGTAACTCCATTCTGGCAAAATCTGATGTTATCACTCAGGTTTTTGTTGCACTGAAGTCAGAACATCTTCTGCTGTAAGGATCCTGGTGGAAAAAACATCCAGATATCAGATCCCTTTCTTTAGCAGTGCCAACTAACAGCACACTCAATTAAAATGACAACAAAGGAAACATGGGATGGTAAAAAGAGCAGAGGCTTTGAAACCCTGAAACCCTAGTTTGAATCATACTTTACCATGTTGTCAGCTTGGGCATAATATTTTCTCTGAGCATTTGTTTCCTCATCTGTAAAACAGGCTAACCGGGCAGATCATCTAAGGATTACCAAGTGGAAAGACTATAACAGTTCTTTAACAAATATTAGAGCTCTTCTCTCCTTAAATACACATGCCCTATTGCAGTTACTGACCCAGTTCAGGTATTCCTGCAGAGCAAAAATCTTCATCACAGTGCCCAGTCTAGGCACCTAGCAGGTGCTCAGTAAATTCTGGATGATTAATGATTGTACAGGAGATACATTATAAATGAATAGCTAAATTCTTGCTATTGCTGAGATTACTCTGTCTCTTCCTGTTTTCTAATGAGATATGGTTTGGGAGTATGTTTACTCATGTCTTATAGATATTATCTCTCTGTAATTCTTGCTATTGCTGAGATTACTCTGTCTCTTCCTGTTTTCTAATGAGATATGGTTTGGGGGTATGTTTACTCATGTCTTATAGATATTATCTCTCTGTACACACACACACACACACACACACACACAAAACAAGGGGTCTTCAAAAAGTTCATGGAAAGATTCATATTATCTTTTAATTTCATTTTTCCATGAACTTTTTGAAGTGCCCGTGTGTATGTGTGTGTATACACACACACATACACACAGAGACACAGATACACACACACTACAGAAATAACTATAGTCTGGTTTTGTTATAATAATAGGGAAGACAGGTCTTTGTAAAAAGCATCAAAGAATCTCTCTAACAGATATGGATTTTGCCATCTTTTCTTGCTCAGGTGATTGAATTGGATTGATTTTAAAAATTGGAGTCTTTTATGAAGTGCCTGGTAGACACACTTAGGGCCTACATCAAAATCCAGAAAAATTCAGTTGAGTATCAATTAGGGATTGGTGGGGACCATAGAAAAGTGGCTGTATACTGGTCAAATAATTTTCTTGAGATGTTTGGGGGTTTCCCCGGAGTAAAAGTGTTAACAATGACTTGCTTTCTGAGTACTCCAACCCAGACCATTCTCTCCTTATGCTAATACATGTTGGTCTTTGAAAGCATACACTTGGCATTTCATTATGTACTGTCTTGAATCTGTCCTCTAGTAAGGAGGTTACAAGTTTCCTGAGAACAAGGACTGGGCCTTTATGTTGAGGCAGTACTGAGGCTTCTCTGGAGCACAAAATACAGTTGTTCATCAGGTGTGTGAGTCACAGCATCCTCTCTGATTTGTCTACAACTCAAGAGCAGGTATTCTCCCCATATTACAGATTGGGGATAAAAGATTTGCATAAGCTCAAAATGCATGAGTTGGAATTACCATGAAAATCTTACTTCTCACCACTAGGCAAATAGCTGTTGTTCTAGGCCATTGCTTTGGCAGGATTCCTTTGGGAAATGTAGGTGGCATTATAATTTTAAGCCAAAACAATGTGAATTCTAATTTGTTTCTTCTCATTTTTGAAAATGAATGTGGAAAGGAACACTTCTGATAAGCAATGAGACAAAGATATAATATCAGGTGAGGGAATGAAGTGCAGAAAAAACAAAATCATTTAGCAAATGGATTAAAGCTAGCCAGAATTTCACTCCATTTAAAACTTGAGCCCGACATAACACAAAGGGGTATGTGTTTTACTGTGTCTTTAGCGAAGGCCATTTAACACTGGGAATTTTTCCAGCAGTGTATTTCAATAACAGTAACTCTTCTTACAACATTCGGGGCTTGCCATTTTGAAAATCAAGACTGTTCAGTGTCTGCTGAAATTGCTCACTTATTCTCTGTAAGGTGTACATAGGATCACCGTATAAATTATCCTTTACACTGAGACATTTTTGAAAGTGAAAAGGAGAGCCATTAATTGTTGTACCAGGACAACAGGAACACATTGGGACAAAGAAAACTTGAGAGAAAGATATAGAAAGTGACAATTATAGCAACATGGATTCATACAATATATTTATAGGAATGATTATTTTATATATTTATGTGTATATACAAGGGTGTTTCAAAAAGTTCATGGAAAAACAGAATTAAAATATAATGCAAATCTTTCCATGAACTTTTTGAAGACGGCTTGTGTTTATATAGTCTTAAAAGAATAAGTAATTAAATCATTGAACTCACTGTGGTGATGGAGTTGAGCTGAACCATCAACTCATCCCTTTGTAACTCAGATCTTCCGTTTGCAGGTCTATTGCATGTATTAGCCTGCTCCAATGCAAGAATCACAATGGGCCCAGAAATTGGACCCACAATCTTACTTTCATCAGTTTTGTTTGTAACCAGTTTTAAATTCTGCAGGACCTATCAGTGGGTCATATGCTAGACTACAAGATCAAAGTAAAAACCCAGAGGGTTCTGGACTTTTCTGTAAGGCCCCAGATTCTAATCCTGTCTTTATCAGTAACTAACTGTGAGTTTTGGCAAGTCATGTAACCTGTCTGTGTTTTAGTTTCCTTATCTCTAAAATGGGGGTAATACTATCTGATGTGCAGACCTCAAAGCTTTGTTGGGAGGATGCAGTGAGGTGATGTATGGGAAAGCCTTCTGGAAAGTGCTATACATATGTGAAGTGTTATCACTATAGGAGAGAAAGGGAGACATGAGATTTGAGGGGAAAACAGAGTTTCAACTCTTGCTGGCCTTGTAGATTAGGCTTCTGCAAACAAATAATGAAAACAAAGCCATGGGAGAGGCATTATACTCTCTTTTATGAACAGGAATGGGGAGACAGAGAAAAGTGAGGGCAGGGAATGTAACCAGCAAGACCCTGGGAAGACAGAGTGGGACGGTACATATAAGTTCTTCCTATATCACTGTTTTCTTCAAAGCCCAGCAAGACCTCATCAAAAATGAACAAGTTGGAGAAGTACCCATGTTAGAAGCTGGGTTCCCAGCCTGTGGGGATGCACGAACTCATTCCTGATGAAGAGGGTTGGCTTTACTTTGCAATCCAGTAGGAATCACAATATTATACTTGCCTTTCTTGAAGACATTTTGTCAAGATTAAACAAAATCATTTTGTCAAATTGCTTCTGATAAACAATATAATGAACTATAAATTACAGTACAAAATAATTACGGTAGGAGCCTACTGATACTAGTTATTATTGTAGTAAGAGTCATGTTTATTTTTTCTTCAAAATGATTATAACTTTTCACAAAAAAATTACAAAAGTCACATGTGCTTATAAAAATTTACATATACCCAAAGGTATATGAAGGAAATAAAAATCAAACATAATCCTGCCAGCAAGAGATAACAGTTAAATATATTTTGGTGAATGGTCTTCTAGACTTTTTTGGTGCTTATATATAATTTTTTAAAAATCAAAATGGAATCTTTAATTTTTCACTTATTCTTTAATTTGCTCACTATTATTTATATACTGGTAGGTAGAATGCTAATCTTTTTAATACAGTTTATACTTTCCCAGGAGAATTAAAATGAATAAAAAGATGATTATAATATAAAGTGAAGCATGCCGTGATGAGGAAGCAATGGGTGCTTTGGAGCACTTAGGAGGATCATCTCTCCTAGGCTTAGGGAGTCAGGGGAGCCTTCCTAGAGGAAAAGACATTCAAATAGAGCCGAAAGGTGACTACAGGTGAGCAAACTGGAGTGGATGTTGCAGTGTGCCACTCAGATACCTCCCTGAGGACTGGGACACTTATCCTCAGGTGGTGGTAGTGTTGCCTTTTGATGACACTTAGCCAAAGTCCTCTCCAGGAATTGCCCTTGCTCAAGGTTATCTCTATCTCTGGGGGCAGCTGGAGTGAAATGTTCCTTCCTTGCCTCAATGAGGACAACTGTGAAAGGTCATCCTAGCCCCACATCTCCTCATAGGTTCATCTGAGATCTCAGATACAACTCCATGGAAGTTCAGCTTTTCCCTCTGTCCAGTCTTGCTTCCTTTCCTCTTCACAGGTGTTGTTCCCAAGAACACTGCCCAATAAAAATCTTGCCAATAAATAAACCTTCCCTTCAACACAGGCAAAGAGTGGTAGTTATGGTGGGGAGTGGGGGGCGGGGGTGGTTTCCAAAAGGTGGAATAGCATGTTCAAGGCCTAGAGGTGTTGGAGTAGAGAAAGTAATATTTACAAAGTCTGGAATGTGTGAGTGAAGTTAGTAGAAGAGAGACATGATCCCAGAAAGAGAGTCAAGCTCTTATAATCCATGTCTAAGAGATGAGGAGACTGGATTCTGTCCTAAGGCAAATGAGAAGCCCTTAAAGGTTGTACATCATAGGGGAGACATGATCTGATTTGTGTTTTAGAAAGATCATTTTGGCTGCAATGTGGCAGCATTATGAAAACTCTTGTTATCATGATCATTGTATTTTTTTTTTCCTTTTTGTCTTTTTTCATGACCGGCAACGGATCGCAACTGTATGTGGGATCTGAACCCTCGGCGGGAGCGCCGCCATGCTTCCCAAGTGGCGCACTGTAGCAGTGCGCCACCGGGCCAGCCCATGATCATTGTATTTTTTTTTTCCTTTTTGTCTTTTTTCATGACCGGCAACGGATCGCAACTGTATGTGGGATCTGAACCCTCGGCGGGAGCGCCGCCATGCTTCCCAAGTGGCGCACTGTAGCAGTGCGCCACCGGGCCAGCCCATGATCATTGTATTTTTTTATTAGAATGTTGGAGTGATTCATGACCTCATTTTGCAGTCACATCTTGACAGAATGAATGGCAAACCGTATGTCCCCTGGGCAAGTCATGTAATGAACACCAGTACTGTAGCAGTATTGTGGAACCATTAAACTTCTGACGGGATTCAATCATAGTTTTTTTTTTTAGCCTGGTTCACTCTGTTCTAAGTATTTATTGAGCATCAACTCCATGCCAGACTGCACTCTGCTACTGCTGTGGAGGATCCAAGACAAAAGCTCCTCGGAGAAGGCCGTGCCTGTCTTGTTCATTGCCCCACCACTGTGGTGCCTGACAAATGGTGAGCTCTCAGTAAATTTATCCAAATGGAAAAAGGAGTGTCAGAGACATGGGCATATTACTTAGGCCTCATGACTACAAAATGGGGGTAATAGAGGCTTCTACCTCTCCAGGTTGTTGTGAAGGGGTAAATAAGATAATGTAGGTAAAACACTTAATTCAGAGGCTTAATATATATGGTAAAAATCATATTTACTAAAATAGTTCAAAGATTGTTTGGTACTCTCAGTATTGGTAGAAATGAGCTAAGACTTTAAATGATTGCAACCAAACTTCTGACGTCTATTTCTCTCTTGTCCTCTTTACCTGTTATATCACTTCAAGAGAAAAATGTGATTTGAAAACTAGCTTGAAAGGTGCATTCACTGATTAGTTAATTCAACAAATATTTTTTGAGGGCATTCCGAGTGCCGGACATGGGTCATAGAGTGGGGAGCAGAACAGACAGAATCCTTGTTCTCATGGAACTTATAGTCAAGAGGGGAAACGTTGTCATGAATTATAATAACCCAAACAGTCTGCCATCCGAGAAAATAACAGAGACAAGCTAATTTTGATAGGAGAATCAGGTAAGGCCTCTCTGAAGAAAAGAAGAAATTTCATTAAGAATAGGAAAGAAAGTATTCCAGGCAGAAGAAAAATTATGTGCAAAGACTCTGGGATAGGACAAAAACTTGGCCCATTAGAAAAGCCGGTGTGGCATAGCAGAGGGAGATGAACATGGAAAGGAGGCCGGGGCAGATCTCTCAGGGCCTTGGTTGCCACAGGGTCTTTATTATTCACGCTAAAGGATACATAAATTGCCTGAAATCTTCACCGCTTTCTGTATCAGAGGAAGCCCTTGATGCCTGCGAAGTACAAGGGCAGATAAACTGCAGTCTGAATAGTCACATCTAAGTCTTGGAAAAAATTGCCTACTTTTTCCCCATTGGGTCATCACAATAAAAGAAAAAGCATACAGCAAAGGCACCTAGCTGTTTGTTGAGAGCACTAATATATTTGCATAAATATATTGCATATATTTCTACCTACATTTCTACCCCTAAACAAAGTGGAACTATTAGACAGCCTTTTTTTTCTGCCTCCCTCCTTTTTTTTCTTGAATGTGGTTCTTTCGGTGGAAACCATCATTGGGAGTAAGGGACAATTTAGAATTGAGATGCTGTGGTGGTTTCCCAGGAGATGTAGGAGAATTTTAGGTGTCATAAGAGTTTGGGTGGTGGCTTATACACTGGATTTGCACAGAGAGGCCTCCATTTCCCTCTCAGTGATTAGAACAACTGTGCTCTGGAATACAGTATTTAAACAGCAAGATTGGCATACCTATCTTCCAGGATGGTGAAGGCTTAATTAACATTTGAAAATGCTTTGAGATCTTTGGATAAAAGTGTTCTGGAAACATGAAGTGTTATTATCTTTGGAGTGATACAGGTCATGTGACACAGGAAGTGGCTTTGAAGGAAAGGAAAACCTTTCATCAGGCAAACTCCTTGGGGTGGTTTGAGCCTGTTTTGAGTGACTCAACATGCCCGTGTCATCTCTCTCTAGACCGTGAATGAAACGAATAACTTGGCCTACAGCTTAGCAACTGCCATCACTAACTGAAAGAATTCAGTAAGCTTGTGCGTTAAACACTCTACAAATTATGCAGAATCCTAAGGCATTTAGCACAGTTATCCCTTAATAAACATTGAATAAATATTAGCTGTTATTATTATTGCTATTATTCTCATAAATATAGTTTAAGGTGTCTGGACTTATTTTCTCTGAACTTAATGTCTTTTAGCCAAAGAATTCAATATTCTTCAGTGATAAACTAACCTTCCTTTCATTTGAAAGACTTGGTAAAGAGCATAATAAATTTATACCGTTGCTGTTGAGACCCTGATGTGAGGGCTACAGATAAGGTATGTTTAGTGTCTAGAACTCTTCCTGGCAGGTAACATTGTCTCGAAGTTGGGGAGTTTGTCTCTCCCTCTCCCCAAAAGAAGGACCCAAAGTAGAAATTAGGTTTTCTTACTTTACTTCCCTGATGGTTCCTCAGGGTCTTCAGTGGACAGGATTTCAAAAAGAACACTTTAAAGTAGTTCCGATCTCTTTAAGAGCAGAAGTGCAGAAGGAGTTCATCCTGTTCCTTCCATTAACTTATATATCTTCATAATACTTCCTGGAAATGCAGAAGACAGGACAGGGGTGGGGAGTGGAAAACAGGAAAATGGTTGATTTAAGTACAGTTTTGAGGAATATATATGTCAAGCCAAACTAGCCCATGTGTATTTGTGAAATTAATTTTGTTAGCTAGATGACTGGGGGATTTTTTTTTTTTTTTTTTTTTAATACACACTTGCCTCAAATACAATTTCTTCTTCTTCTTTTTTTTTTTTTACAAAGAAAAAGTGCTTTGGAACATGGCACGGGAGGAGAGAGAAACAGGAAAGGGTGCAGGTAAGAGGCTGTAAACATCAGGTGAAAGGGACCAGGGTGCGAGAGGGGCCGGCCCGGGCATGCCAGGAAGGTCTCCAGGACTGTTTATCCTGGGCAGGCCACAGTACAGTGGGGTCAAGCACCAAGTCGACCTAATTAAAAGCTCATTACACCAGCCCATCCCTGTTAACAGGCCGACCAACGTGCAAATCTATTAGCGCAGGAGTCCTCTGCTTCCCAAGCCTGGAGTCCCTGCCACAGCCCCGGGGCCTGGAAACTCCCGCTAGTTTAAGGGCCCTTCGTGTCTGTGACCATCAGGTACAGTTTCTTTCTGGATTATTTCACATTCCAGTAAATTAGTTTTATCCGCTTTGAAACATTTAACAAAGAAAGCTCTCTGGTCATCACAAGGGTAAAATAAAAAGGGATAAAAGAATGCATACTTGACCTAATCAGAAACAAATAACTAGATCTCCCTTGAAAATGCAGCCTTTCCTGTCCTGCCCACCACCCCGCCCCAAACATTTCTCTTACGCTGATAGGATTTTAAAATTCTCATCCTATAGTCTGTGCTACAGGTTCTCCTCTCCTTGTTTTTTTTATAATTGCCCCAGACCTTGACTGAGGATCTCAAAACTTGCTAAGTATAAAGTTGGTAAATGATACTATTGTTTGGGAGGTGGGGGTGGGAACCGGGGTGGGGTGGGAGCAGGGGGTTTATCTAGGGGGGAAAAAAAAAGAGGAAAATGCACCCTAACCAGGCTCAAATTAACTGAAATGGATCAAAGTAAACAGAGACATCTAAAAGCTTTTGTAAGTTAAAAGTGGCTATCTGTTGCAGGTCTTGCCTCATTAACTGCTGATTGAAGCTCTGCTTGGCCCTCTGGGATACCTAACACCCCAGGCCTATCACCAGATGAACCCCAGTTAGGTGCTCTTGCCTTTCCCTGTGTTGCTTTGCACAACTCCTTGACCTCCACTTTCTTACAAATGTTTATCCTTCCTACCAGGCAAAGGGAGTTAAGGTTTATTCTTGAGAAATTTGCTGGGAATCTCACTTCTAGCCAATGAGGAATTCCCAGAACAGTGAAATGGAAGGCGTAGTTGGTATCTCTGCAGATCTGTACTCTGAATGGTAGACATGCAGCTCTGGTGTTTTAAATAAGCCTTTGCACAAGAATATGTAGGGGAAAGAGTCCACAGTTTGTTTTTCCCTTGGGTGTCAGTCTCATTTCCATATGTGAATGGTGAAAGGTGACAATTAGGCCATATGCTTTAAGATACAGCTATCTCTTGGCCCCCATGGTCCCAGCCTGTCACCAGGCTGTTGGGACAGGAAGCTGAAATTGAGAGCACTGTCTAGGGAAGGCGGAGAGAATGGTAGTGGGGGGGGGATGGGTGGTCAGGGAGGAGCAAGGCTCTTTGAGTAGGACCAGATAGGTCTCTGTGTAGAATAATATTACAGCTCTTTCTCTCATAAACAAGCTGCATGCCTGCTTCTAAAGACCCATCTGGCATAGCTTTGAGAATGGCAATAATTACAAGCTGATGATGGACATGGAAAAAAAGCCCCGCTGAGCTAACTCATAAGGAAGTACAGGCCAGGACTGCAGGGAAATTACAGGCTGAAAACCTTTCTAGTTTAGGCCTTTTGGTGTTCTTAATCACAGACTTTAAATGTTGTAATAAACACTGTTGCATTTTATTGACCAACTCCCATGACAGGCAAATCTTTTTCATTTTATTTTATTTTTACCATTTACTCTTTAGAAAGCTGCTTGGCAGTGTCTGGGCCATGCCAATAGGTCTTTAGCTTTTCTGCTTATAGGAACATCAAGAAAATGGAGTTGACTTTTTATTTGGTTGCTAGAAATTTGCAAAATTTTTTTCTTAAATTGTTCTCTGCATTGTATGTTTCAGACAGACTCCCAGGCTCTGTGCTTAACCTGTAGCTGTGTAAGATAACGGTCTAGTGTTTCAATCAAGAAGATTGAATTGGATAAAAAGACAAACTTGAGAAGAAGAATCTATGATTCTATACCATCAAATAGAGTTTATGATATAGGAGCAAGTAAAAATTCCAAGTTAAATACTATACTGTTAGATTAATGGAATGTTAAGTTCTGGTCTTGTTTTTAGAGATAGTCCATATTTCAAGATGGATTTGATATTGAAATGATGATCCTTCTCAAAGTTTTGGAGCATAATATTTTACAAGTGGGCCTAAGACATTTTGTCTTCTCAAGCATTTTAGATCATTTAATAGGGCAAGTACTTTTAGGAAATCTTCCTAGGAAAAAGAAAATGGAAACACTGGAAAAGAATTTTCTTTCCTCTGAAACATTATTAACCTCAAAATCCATAGCTTCAGTGTCATGGCAAAATTAGTTTTGAATATAAGACATGACCAGTTGCTGTTATATGAGATTTTTGACAACATAATGTGGAGTTTATTCTAATTCTATACATATAGTGTCATGGCAAAATTAGTTTTGAATATAAGACATGACCAGTTGCTGTTATATGAGATTTTGACACCATAATGTGGAGTTTATTCTAATTCTATACATACTATCAGTTTCCATGAATACAAATTGATATTAATTTTATACATTTTGAAAGTCTGAGGTTAGAAATGATGAATAATCACATAAATTGGGATTTTTCTTAATCCAGTTAATTTATACGAGTGGATCCTTGTTCAAAATGTATTTTTTTTGGATTTTAAAGCAGAGCACATAAAGTGCATTATTCTTTAAGCACTAGATAACTGCTTTTGAAACTTATTTTCAAGTCTTTCCTTTTTTTGCCACAATTTTTCAATCATATTCCTTACAGACTTGTATTTTATTCTTTGTGTTTTGTATAGTCCTGGCTATTGCAGATGGATTATTTAGTTCTGTCCTTTTGCATTTGATTACTTGTCCAAGCACATCAAGTTTTGGGGTCTATGAAGTTAAAGCAATGAAATGTCGCACAATGGAAGTTTACCAATATAAACTCAATCTCTTATCCTTTCATGAGCATTTGCTTTACCTGAAGCCCCCTGTCAATGAGAAATTATTTCTTTATATCTAACTGTCTTTTTGCCTATACAGGCTAGAATTGTTCCTAACAAAAGAAGCATGAGTTGGTGGAAACTATATATTAAATGCAAGACTATTTGTCTAGTTTTCATTAGGTTGCTGATTGAAAAGCCTCAATCCCTCTCTTTTCCCAAGGTACTCAGATATCCATGAAATCCCCCTCATCTCACACTATCGTTTCTCTTACCGGGCACAACCCAGCTTTAAAGAATTCAACACTTATTGCCCTTTAGAGAACTGTCAGCAATGACAGCAACCAGGGACGCTGACATGTCTTATTGTTTACCAAGGATGAGCACAGCAAGTCCCCTAGGGTGACTGGATAAGCCCTGCAACACCTCTGTCCCTGTTTCTGGCCTCTCTGGACCAACTGCCATTGTGTGGGCAGCTAAAGACACAAGTATCAAAGCTTGATCTAAACACTGACAAGCCAGCAAATACAGTAGCAGAGAGAAAATAGGGCTGCTCCAGGCTGCTTTGTAAACAGTGAAAACAGAAAGAGAAAACAAGAATATTCCAGTCCCTGAATCTTTATAGGCACACAGTTTCTTAATGTACTTAAAATTTGATTAAAAAATCTTAGAATAGCATTAAAGTAAATTTATAGATTATCATGGTCTTAAATATTTAATCTCTTTTTCTCACTTTAGCATCCTTTCATTTGTCTAGAAATCTCAGCTAATGTAGTTAAATTAAATTAAAAAAAATTAAAAAAAAAAGTATTCTTAACTTGCTGTTTTGTATTTGGGGAATCCAGAAATGTCTTGAAGTGTGCAAATGTGCATGCTCTTCCTCATTCCTACTTTGTAGAGAGGAACTTTCTTTTCAGTTAGGGGATCCTAGGAAGTTGAAACTTCTCCTGCCCCCCCTTGTCTGTTGCCTTTCAGTGATGAACACATGGAAGAAGAAAGGAAAGTTTCATGTGTTTATGTTGCACTTGGTTCAATGCTTTTGTTAAATGATACATATCATAACTGCATCAACTGCATGGGGTTTAAATACACAGAAATTAACTTGCTTGGAACCAAAGAATTCACTGAACCATCATTTCAGAGACAATTATTCATCAGTATCAGATACAGGGTAGATAGACATTTGCATTCATATGGAATGCACTCTGTAGAGTCTCCACATGTAGATGGGATTCAATAGTCCTACGTGCAGCAAAATAAGAATGTTACTAGTAATCATCACACAGAGGCCTTTATGGCAAATCAAGGCTCAGAAAATGATGTATGTCACACAAGGAATGTAGTGGTGTGCTTCTACCTTGTTTTTTCACAAACCCAGTTATACTAATTCTTATTGTTTCTTCTCTAGTCTGGCTGTGGCATTCAGATATTTGTTCAGCTCTAGATTTTGTTTGTTTGTGTGTTTTTCATTTGTTTTTGGCTTGAGCTTGGGGAGTCATTGTGCAGTTTGAGGTCCTTCTGCTTCTAGCTTGTCTTGAATCAATGTGTCATTCTCATGACTAGATTTCTTTCTTAAAAAGTGCACTGGCCTGCGTGCTTAGTTTTTGCACAGTTCAGGCTTCCATCTACAGAAAAAGAAGACCACGAGATCTGCTAATATGCAAAAGAAAGATAAAAGCATTTAAAAAAATGTCTTCCTGCACACAGGCCTGCTTTATAATAAACCAGAACAGTGTAGGAATTAAGATGTTGTTGAAATGCCCGAGTGTCTCTGCCCTTTTATTATGTCCAGGGTGATGAGGTCATGGCTTACTGTTTAGCTTATATGGTGCAATTAGGAGATTCATTTCTTAATATGATTCATCTCAGGAAGAGTTGACTAAGAAAAGTTTTAGGGGAGAGGCAAGACTCGTATGAGAAGATTTATGATTTTCTTCTGGAAGTTGGGGTTCATTTTTTCATTCCACGTGGGAATGAGAACTGCAGAGAGCCTGTCTCAGATTTCTTAGTGGGGAATTTGATTACTTAATGTCAGTAAGGCTAAGGAGGCGGTTTTAGTTCTTGGCTTTTTTTTCCCCTTTGGAATGATGGCAAAAATGTGAACTAAATATTTGTTTTAAGACATCATTAGATCTCTGTGTGTGGACATGTTTAAATGGAATGGTATCTCAGAGAGATATAAATATATACATAATATTGATATTTACATAATTGTATGGTATATATAATATTTATATATATATATATATATATATATAATTTTTTTATTGTGCTGTTTGTCTGTTGATCCCTGATTGAATGTAGCATTTAAGTCCCTACTGCTGAAAAAAAGTGGTTCCTCCATTTGGTTAGGGTGACAGTTCTCAATCGGAGTCAAAACCTTACAAGTATGTGCAAATACAAAAATGTTGAAAAGCAATGGATTAGGCCAATTCTTTTCTTTTATAAGAGATTTATTCATGGGCCTCAGTGTGGGCAGCATTTACTCAGGTTCCTTTCTTTCCTTCAAGTCTTCCTTGATTATGATTCTCAGCTTGGTCTTTCATCATGGTCAGCTTTTAGTGAAAATTCCTACTTTCTGTACTGGTCAACTCAACATAACAAACACGTATGAAATGGCTTGCTTGTTTAAGGCACTATGCTAGACACCCAGGACCATTTTTGGAGGGGTTAACTACTGTCCCTGTCCTTTATGAGGAAATGGAAGATTCTATAATAATAAATGCAAGTCAGATTGGGATGAGCATTGTAATAATGTGATAAACAAAGTATTATATGTGCCATGAGGAGGGAGCACTTTATTTTGCCTTGGAACCAGATAAGCCTTCCCACAGTGGGTGACATTTGAATTAGTCTTTAAAGGAGAAGAAAGATTTTGGATAGATGAAGCTGGAAGAAAAGTGCAAAGTTCCAGAAGAATGAAAGCCTTTGACTTGATTGAGGAAAGGAGACTTCAGCCTAGAGCATTGGCTGTGTGTGAGGAGAAAATGGCAGGTAAATTTCGAAGTATAGAATAATTTCAGTTCATGAGGGACCTTGAATATTATGCTAAGAAATTTGGACTTTATTCTAAAGAAAACGGAAAGCTAGCAAAAGCTTTTGGACTGAGAAGATGTGCCATGATTTTCATTATACTTCAGAAAGGTAACTGTCAGGGATGTTAGAGATGACTTGAGGTAAAGAGAAAGCAGGTGGTGACAGGGGACCTGTTGGCAGGCTATTGCAATAATCCAGGTATAGATGACATGATGTAGGACAGTGAAAATAAAAGCAGCAATGAGAGAATATCCAAGAGACATTCAGAGTTAGAATTGGATGTGGTGGGATTCATAGGAGATTCACAAATACTTCTGAAGCTCTTTCTTTAGGTGGTTGATAAACCATGAATTGAAATAAGAGAGTTCGAGAAAAAGGTTTGAAGGAGAAGACAATGAGTATGTAAATTGGCATTTTTAGTACACTTTGATTATACACACCATTTATTTTTTCAAAGAACAAGCTTGTTACAGCCATCCTTTATGGATTTCATTATTAGAATTACACCCTATTTTGCTTTAAATGTAGGGCCCTGACACTCCTTACAGAAAGAGAAGAAACTGTGTATCTGCTCTCTGTTTTCTGAATGCATTTCTACTTTACCATAATCTCAAAGTGTCTGTGAGGAGTATCTTGAGCCTTATTTAAGATGGACTCTTTGACCTCGCTCCCCTTCCTCTGACCATACTTTTGAGGTTAAAGCAATTTGAAATCCTGAATAACCCTTACAATATTCTCAGAGTTAGACAGAACTGGCCTTTATAAAGGTAGAATTGGGGCCAAAATAGTTTCTTGTATCATGTATCTCCTGCTAGTTACGAAGCTGCCAGACCCCATCCCAGTGGGTGGAAATGGACACCAGCCCCTGAGGAAGTGATGGCTGCACATGGGCGTCTGCTATCCCTGCTGCTTCCTCTCCTCCACGAGGAAGGAAACCGTGGGCTTTCCTAGGCATTTTGCTTATTCTCTTAGGCATTTTTCTTATTCTCTTAACACAAGGGAACTGAAGAGTCTTGGCCTTTGGAGTTTGGATAGTGAATCTAAGGCTGGAGGGGTTTCTAGAGAGCAGACGGTTCCCATCCTTAACTGGTGTTACTTTCTTCCTCCACCCCCTTTCCTGTGCTGTACAATTCATTCCACCTCCAGAATTTTAGTGTACAGCATTAGAAAATCTTAACGGAGCGCCTGGACTTCAAAGTCCATGCAAGGTTTCAAGATGGAGAAACCCATATGGAAGGAAGGGACTGTGCCACTGTGATTGCCTCCTGTAAATGAAATGTAATTTATATAAATATTCAAACTCTTTTCTAACTCATTTCTTTATTAGATTTGCACACCATATATCCAGTGACAAACCCTTTTGAAAGGTGGTGAGAAGTGTAACCAAAATTCCATATATCTACTTCTCATCTGATAAAGACATTCCAATGTTTGCAGTACGAATTTGGTTTGCAGTTTGAATTCCCCCAATCAAATATTTTAAAATCCTGGGCAGCAAATTCAGCTCTGAATTTCTGGAAAATAGTGTATAAAAGGTGGATCAATCTAACTAGGTTATGAACTTAAGGCACTGTGTGCTTTACATAAGCATTAACAATTTATTCAGGCCATTTTGGGTCCCATTTCCTACACAAGAAAATTAAGAACACTATACGTTCTTTTAAATTTTTTTCCCCAAGTTGTGACACAAAATCACCTCTCCAGTTTCAATTCCTTTGATTACTGTAGCAGCAGTGGTTAAGAGAAAGTAAATCTTCAGAAGGGATGTAAATATTGTGAGCTTTTCCCACTGATTATAGCCAAAAAGTGTACATTAAACATTTACAGAATACCCAGCACATTGATGGGTGCTGTGTGCTACAAAAAGAAGAAACAAACCCCATAGAAGTTTGCTGCAAACATATCTGAGTGAAGGGGAAAAGGGTTGGAGCTGAGAAAGGGGAAGAGCAGCTCTTCATAATCTCACTGCAGGGCTCTGATCCTTAAAGTCCAAGTCAGGGGAGAATGCTCAGAAGAGAAGCGTGTTTCCAGCCCCATGCCATTTTAGAGACTTATTCTAAAATGAACATGGTGGAGGTGGGGTTGGGGATGGTACTGGGGGGGATAGGGGTGTGTGTGAAGAATAGAAATAGGATGGCAAAATGGCTTATTTGCAGTAGGCTGGCTTTAATTCTTCATGGTAATGAGTTTGAGGGCAACAATGCAAAGGGCAACTTATTTATTTATTTTTTAAATGTTAGGTAAAAGCAACTTTGAAGGCAAAAATCCTCTTTTTTGTCTTTTATAACTCTGCATGGTGTCCCCTCCAAAGGCAGCAGGTAAGTGTTGGGGTCCACCTCTCAAAGAGGCTAATATTCTCCAGACACCTCCAAAGACACTTGTAAGTTGAGAGCTGAATCCTCTGTCAGACACATTTTCCTTGTCAAATCATGCCGGTCTCCCCTCGGCGACACTGATAGTCCTGGGAGCCGATTCTGATGCCAACCTGTGTTGAACTCCTAGATGTGAGTACACTTTCTTGAAGGGCAGGTTGGGCAAAAACTTGACCTTTTGGAACTTTGGGAGGTGGGAAGGGGAGCAAAGTGTTGCTGGGGAGAGAGAGATTTCTTGGTTATTGCTATAGGGAGTCTGTTTACTTGCCTTCAAGGGTCATAGCCATCTGAATGGGCTTCTCTGGCTCAGCTCTGGGGTTTGGTTTCAGAGGACCCAGTCCTGTGGAATTCCACTCCCCATCAGCCCTCCCCTTACTGTTTGGTATGGGACTTTTATGCCACAGTATGTTTCAAGCCTCCTTGAGGAACACTGCAGCTTGCTTGCAAGAACAGCAATTGGAAAGGCTGTTTTAAGTGGAGTTTACTGTTGTTGTATAAACCTTCATTTAAAATGGACTATAAAGTGTTTCTGAACCTGCCAAACACACATTAAAATATTTTGCTCCATTTATGCCTATGTGTAACATTTGGTTTCTAAAGAGCTTTAATCAGTAATCTTCAAGTAGGAAGTTATTCATCTTTATTGCCAGTCGGTTCTCAGTGGTGGTCGTGGCAACAATCTTTTTATTGCTTCTGTGTTTAGTTGTTCTTTGACATGATAGAAGTCAGCTGCAGTTCAATGAGCTCACTATTTGTGCAACTTAATTGCTTGCTTCCTTCAATACATACTCAATTTTTCCTTTTATGAGCAGGGCTGTTGGAAAAATTAAGCTTAAGGATATAGCCATCCACTGTTAATTAACCTCCTTCCCAAACACATTAGTAAAATAGGTCAAATAACTGCTGAGTGCTAAGTGTACTGTTACTAAGGTCCTCCTCAGCTGAGAAGTGAATCCTGTATTAAGTGAACAAATGTTGGAGCTTTGAGCATTTTTTGGAAGCAGTGATGACATAAGAATCATGCTTTATAACAGCATTCCCTGCTGCACCATCTCCTCTAAGTTGAATGTATTGTTTGACTTTGTCTGGCTCTACCATGGTTTTAGCTTCTTTTGTTACATCAACATGAAAAGAAATAAAAGACTTCTTTGTTTTTTTGCTTTCTAGGTTATTGCTTGTTTTAAAGGGGGAATCCTAAATTCAGCTTTCTCTTTAAATAGTAACCACTGCTGTTATTTTGATTCACAATTCCTAGAATAATCTGAATATTGTGAAGATGTATAAATGCTTGTGATGAATATAAAAATATGCTCAGTGAGAGAGCTAATCTATCAAAATAGATTTATATAGAGCTCTTATAATTCCTCTCCATGTCAGGGTTATATTCAGATGGAAAATCACTTTAATTGCAGTGGTAAAGGGCTGATTGGAGCTTTGCCAACTTGACAGAAAATATTTTGAAGTTTATAGACTTAAAAAAAAAAAAGAAGAAAATGTCCTTATAATTCCTCTCCATGTCAGGGTTATATTCAGATGGAAAATCACTTTAATTGCAGTGGTGAAGGGCTGATTGGAGCTTTGCCAGCTTGACAGAAAATATTTTGAAGTTTATAGACTTAAAAAAAAAAGAAGAAAATGTTACAGTTCCTGAGTTCGGTAGAAGGCAGGAAAATATCGGGGTCCAGTTTATACTTTTAGGGGAGAGCAAATGCAAACAAAATTAAAACGGGAGAATATGCCAGATAGAGCTAAACTCTGACATTTGTGATTTTTATCCTCTCTCTGCAGTTTCCATGTTTAGCCTTTAATTCGGAGGGGATGAGGAGAAAGAGGAAACCCAACCAACCCCCCAAATAAATGCTAAACTGATAAACACAGACATTTCTTTCTTTCTGTTAAAAAAATTATTACTCAGGGCCGGCCCGGTGGCACACTGCTACAGTGCGCCGCTTGGGAAGCACGGCAGCGCTCCTGCCGAGGGTTCGGATCCCACATACAGACCGGCCACTCACTGGCTGAGCGAGGGACGGGGGCAACACCGAGGGTTGCGATCCCGTTGCCGGTCCTGGTCCGGTACGGGCGCGACACTGAGGGTTGCGATCCGTTGCCGGTCACAAAAAAAGACAAAAAGGAAAAAAAAAAAACAAAAAAACCAAAACCAAAAACAACAACAACAAAAAAATTATTACTCAATTATAATCTAAATCTTGCAAATATTTAGGTGGAGAATCTCCATGTTTGAAATCATCTGCTATGATAAAATCACTACTAAATAATGGCTGGTCCAATGCTCTTCCAAGGTTTTTGTGCCTTCTGACTTGGGTGTATTTTCTGCTTTATGCTCATTGCCAATGGGAAGCTTCTTGCAGCACCTCTTTTCCAATGTCATTTCAAAATATCAGTGACATAGAATTAATGTTGAAATGGTAACTTGTGGGTATCTTAGATTGCCTACCTGTTAAAGAAGGATAATACCCTTTGCCAGTCTAGACTGCAGGGGATTATTAGGAATCTTTATGAGCTAATGCTTGTCAGGAGCCTTGAGGCAAAAATGTTTTTTCTCTGCGTTACCCTGTCCCACAATGAAGCTTACAGGAATGACCTCATTCATATTCATTAGTTGTGGGTCCTAAAGGTTATCCTCTCTTATCTTCTTCCTGGCTAAGGCCTGAGATGCAAATGGCAGATTGTTGACACATGGAAACTAGTTGAACCATCTAAAAGGTTAAATGTGGGGGGAGGGCACTACAT